>NC_057811.1:231236216-231536216 GCF_018294505.1 Triticum aestivum | reverse complement strand
TGGCAAGAAAAATATACTAGTAATACACACGCATCTTGTGGGCAACATTAAATCACTCGTCTGCCATGTTAGAGCATCTCCAATAGAAGCGCAACACACGACGCTTTAAAAAAGCGTTTACAGTGCCAGAATAGCCAGTTTTTGCGGCCCGGAGTGCTGAGATAGAGAAGTAGAGATAGAGAGTAGAGACTAAAGAGTAGAGACATAGATAGTTCTCAGCATAAATATAGCATAGATAGATAAAAATAGATAGTTCAACTACTCCTCGTCATCTGACTCCTCATCGGTGATGTCCTCCTCCGACGTCTCAATGTAGGCGTGAAGATACCGATCGTCGCCAGAGTCCCAGGGCGACGCTGCTCCTAGCCTCATGTTGAATTGAGCGGGCGCTTTTAGCGTACGCTTGTCCTCATGATAGGCGGCTCGCTCTGCCCTCCTCTTCTCCCTCTCCGCCCTCCTTTGCGCGTAGAACTCGCGCTCGTTGATGATGTCCAGCGGGAAGCGTTGGCGCCGCAGCGCCATGGCTTACTCGTCCATCTCGGCGATGCTGAGACGATGCTCCCGCCTCCGGTAGTTGCGATAATCCTCATCCGTGACAAGCCACGACAGAGGCGCGAGCTCCTGCGCCCGCTCGCGCGTCGGCATGTTGGGAAGTTCAATGTTCGATGAGGCCACCGGAGGCGCCACTGTTGGTGTCAACACCACGGGATCTCGGGTAGGGGGTCCCGAACTGTGCGTCTAGGATCGATGGTAACAGGAGACGGGGGACACGATATTTACCCAGGTTCGGGCCCTCTCTATGGAGGTAATACCCTACTTCCTGCTTGATTTATCTTGATGAATATGAGTATTACAAGAGTTGATCTACCACGAGATCGTAAGGGCTAAACCCTAGAAGTCTAGCCTATGTGAATATGGTAATGAGTATCTCTATCCGGACTACGCTCTCCGGTTTATATAGACACCGGAGAGATCTAGGGTTACATGGAGTCGGTTACATCAGAGGGAATCTACATAGTCGGTTGCCAAGCTTGCCTTCCACGCCAAGTAGAGTCCAATCCAAACACGGGTACAATCTTTGGTCTTCATGTCTTCACAGCCCATCAGTCCGGCCCACGGATCACAGGCCGGACGCCCGAGGACCCCTTAGTCCAGGACTCCCTCAGTAGCCCCCGAACCAGGCTTCAACCACGAGGTGTTCGGCGCACAAATTGTATTTGGCGTTGGAAGGCGGGTTCCTTCTCCAAGTAATCTATTCGGCCGTTGATCCAATATCGCTCCCCTCGGCTTCTGTGCGCTAATAACTTCATCTTCCACGTGTCGAGCGAATGCGGAGAGTCAGGGTATATTTGCGAATAACACCCTGTCCACGCAAGGCAGAGCGCCTATTTAAAGATATTGGATCTTAGATCCAGGCGACACTGCGCCGAGAAAATCTCTGGAGACTGCCAGGAGAAACCATTCCATCATGGCTAGCGTTCCCAGCTCCTCCTCCCGCTCCAGCCCGAAGAGAAGCGAGTGGGAGAATTGCTCTGTGACTCATAGTCAACTAGCAAAGTTGCAAACGCGGGGATTTCTTCCTCCCGCGGATCTGGTCCCTGTCCGAGCAGGGTCGGCCTCCTTTAATGGCGTGACTCAGGCAGGGGACTTCCCTAATCCATCCGGGGGGAGCGAGTGTGCTTCATCCCCTACCTGCTAAGTGGCGTTGGATTTCCCATCCATCCGTTCCTCCGGGGGCTTCTGGAATATTATGGCCTCCAGCTGCACAACTTTACTCCCGCCTCTATCCTGCACATCACAGGTTATGTCGCTCTATGCGAGTTATTTCTGGGTGTTGAAGCCCATTTCGAATTGTGGAGAAAATTGTTCTGCCTTGCCCCGCGCAACCACGAGGGGTCAATATTTGAAGTGAGCGGAGCCGAAGTGTGGCACATCGCCGATACCGGATACCTGTCTGGCACACCAAGGAGGGCAGCAAAGGAATGGCCTTCCGAATGGTTCTACATTGAGGACGTTGCGCTTCCCGACCCAGTTCGAAAGGGTCTCCCTGAATTTGCAAGCGTCCCGCTAAAGAAATGCCATAGTTGGCGTCCCCAGAGCCTTGAAGAGGATGACAGTGTGGAGGTTCATCAGCTCCTGGGCAAGATAAAGACGCTCGCCCAGTCCGGATTAACAATGGTTGAGGTAGTGGCGATCTCCCTAGTGCGAGGGGTTCAGCCGCTTCAATATAGAGGGCTCCTGATGTGGCACTACAGCGGGGAGGAAGACGCCTCCCGCTGTGGTCGGAAAGGTCCGGACACCCCAGCCGCTCTAGCCAAGATACTGGCCGAGCTGTTCAAAGGGGAGGAAGAGGAATTTCTTCGCATCAATCGTAGAGATGGATATTCTATGTATAATCTTCCCAGTTAGGTAAGCCCCAATCTTTCTACTCTACTCATTCTGCCTCCGGGATTACCTTTGATAAATTTCTAATCCGCTTATAACAGCATTGGCGAAAAATCACTGAGGGGTTTCACAGCCCCGCCCCATATCCTGAGAACCACAACCGGGAGCTGGATCCTGGGTTCGAAGAAGATCTGGATATATCCGTGGTACTCGTGGAAGGGGTGTTTTACCAGGTGAGCTACGATGGCACGGAAGTGGCCATTATCGCTGATTACCCTGGTCTTCTTCCTGCTTCCCATGTAAGTCATTAAGAGAAAATCTCACTCGCAAGAGCTTCCTCGCACTGCCTCACCCATCGCACTGTCTCGTGCTCCACAGGGGAGGCGTTCGGCGCGTCACGCTACTCCAGGGGCAGCTCCAAAGAGAGCGGCTCCGGCACCGAGCAAGGCTTCCAAAAGGAAGGTCGGTGAAGACACGACTGGTCCCTCGTCAAAGAGGTAAGGATTCGAAGGTATACTTTAGTAGTCACATCCAACTGTAACTTGTACGTATGTTTGGTATCAGGAAAAAGGTTCACCGGACTAAGTCCGGGGGTCCAGCCGGCCGTACTCCCAGCGCCCGGGATTTAGACCCCGTTGGAGAGGCGGAGGCCGATATAGGAACGGTGCCGGACTTTCCTTCGGTCGAGGGTTCGGAGAATATGTCCATTACCAACTCGGAAGTGGAGAGCGCCATGAATCATCAGCGCTGTAGGGCTATTTTATGAGACCCTGAGTTCTCGGAAGAGGCATTCAATGCCTTCAGCTCGGCTGATGCGTACATCCGGGCTGCTCGAAACGGGCTTAGTAGAGCCACAAAGCAGCATTTAACAGACGTGCGGGTAAGTTTTCTTTGTCCGAATAGGGTAGCCATATGCCAGTAGCCCCCGGGACTGAAAGCAGTTGGTACAACTAATTTAAGGACCGTTGTATCACCAGGTTCTTACAGGGAAGAACAACCTGCTAACCCAAGAGCTGGAACAGTGTCGGGCGCAGCTAAATGCTGCTACCGCCGAACTGGAAGGCTTCAAGAAGCTGTCCACTGTTAACGTTCCCCTCCATCGAGGAACAATAATTGTATACCAACTGTTCTAATACTGCCACTGATTGCATAATAGGTTCGCCTGATCAACTTGAGAAGAAGTTGAAGATCACCCAAGAGGGAGAAAGAGAGGCAAAGAGGCAACACGCCGTAGGCGAGCGTGTGCTGACCCGCGTCAGGGACGAGAAAAACAATCTACAAGATTCCAACACTAAGTTGGGTGAAGAGCTGAAAGATGTGCGGGCCCAGCTAGCCGACTCCGTCAAGGAGAATAAGAAGCTGCGGGGTGGCATATTCAGTATGTTTCTGAACATGTTTTTTTGTTAAGTAGCTCGGAGATAAATGGAACTGATATAGCAATGTTTGCAGGTATATTGACGGGCTGTCCTGAAGAGGAGGTGTCCGGATCAGCAAGTGATCTGCTGCAAAGACTGTCGCAAGTGCACGAGCATGCTCGGCTAGCCATGCGGAGTGTTGCCAAGGCCTTATGGCCATCCGCCTCTCCTCCAGGAAGTATGGAGGAGCTTGTAGAGCTGTTCAAGGGAGCGCGGCGGCATATCCGATTATGTAAGATATTGGCCTGCCGAGAGGGTGCGCGAGAGGCCTGGGCCATGGTGAAAACGCGATATACCAAGTTGAATCCTAATCACATGGCCCGGGTTGGACCATTAGGGCCAAATGGGGAAGAAATTCCCGTTAGTTTAGTATATGACCAAGTAGAGGTGGCCGCCAAATATTCCCAACAGGATTGTAAGTTAGACTGCTTGTTAGATGGTATAGAGGAGGAAGTGTTTGAGTCCAAGTGACTATGTACTTTCCTCACCATGTGGAATTCTAGCTGAATTGTATATCATTTGTCATGGCAGACCTTTTCGCTTCAACCTCCGGACCCGAAGGTGCGGAGTGTTTCCGAATACCGTCATGGCCGAATAGGCCAGGATATGCGTGGAAAACTAAGCATAGGGGCCATAGTTGCTTGAACAGACAAGTTGTATCCGGCTAGTTGTGTTATATTACATTGAGATTGTAAGAAACATCTTCCAGGGAGAATAGTTCCGTTAAGGGTTCCTTTCCCTGGGTGTGCATGCATTAGTAGACATGTCCGAATTGTGATGTAAAAATCACAGTGTGTATAGCTTCTGGAGGTTCACAATAGAGTGAGTGCAAAGAATATTTTTCATCCACTGATCGAATATTCCCTTAAGAATGCTAGCTTTCGGCTTCACCCAGTCTGAGGTACACATCCGGATGACCCGGCAGTAACAATCACAGAGGTGCTCCCTTTACCACCTAGCCGAACAATCGGGAACGTAGGGGTAAGCACAGGAGCCAGGCAACCCAGCTTGGCCAAAACTTAAGTCATATTGATGCATATAATGGTGAAGATAAGACATATGGGAAAAACGCATATGTATGATGAGCTTGACGCTCGGCAAATAATATTAACAAGCTTCTGTTCAAGAAGCCCCCAGGTACAGTGGACGTACATATGTAAAGATGTGTACGTCAGCGGTGTTCGGTCGAGCCGTATGAGAGCTTTAAAGCAAAAAAAATAAAGGTGGAAAAGAGAGAAAAAGTAATGGAAACTACAGGGGAGAAGGGGACGAACAAAGAATTCGGCGCTAGGCATAAAACCTTCGGAGTCTGGCCGCGTTCCAGGGGTTCGGCTCTAGGCAATTGTCTGATGCATCACGAAGACGGTACGCTCCGCCGGTAACAACTTCGTCGATTATGATGGGACCCTCCCATTTGGGCTTGAGTTTGTCCTTTTTCTTCTCCGGCAAGCGTAGAACAAGTTCGCCGACGTTGTAAGTCTTGGCCCGTACTTCTTTGCTTTGATATCTTCGAGCCTGCTGTTGATAAAATGCTGAACGGGCTTTGGCAACGTCGCGCTCCTCCTCCAGGGCGTCTAGGCTGTCCTGCCGATCCAACTCGGCCTCTTTCTCTTCGTACATACGCACTCGAGGTGAGTCATGTATAATATCGCAGGGCAATACAGCCCCTGCACCGTACACCATGAAGAAAGGTGTGTATCCGGTAGTACGGTTGGGTGTGGTCCGCAGCCCCCAGAGTACGGAGTCGAGCTCCTCGGCCCAGTGCTTGTCTGATTCTTTCAAAGACCGCACTAGCCTGGGTTTGATGCCGCTCATAATAAGACCATTGGCTCGCTCGACTTGACCGTTTGTTTGCGGGTGGTAGACAGAGGCGTAATCGAGCTTAATGCCCAGATTAGCACACCAGGTTTTCACCTCATCGGCTGTGAAATTGGAACCGTTATCAGTGATGATGCTGTGCGGGACACCATAACGGTGCACCACATCGGATATAAATGCAATCACCGGTCCGGACTCGGCCGTTTTAACTGGTCTAGCCTCTATCCACTTGGTGAATTTGTCCACCATGACCAGCAGATATTTTTTCTTATGGCTTCCCCCTTTAAGGGGTCCAACCATGTCCAAGCCCCAGACCGCAAAGGGCCATGTAATGGGGATTGTTTGTAGGGCGGTTGGGGGCATATGGCTATGGTTGGAGAAGAGTTGGCATCCAACGCAGCGCTGGACGAGGTCCTGTGCGTCTGCTCAAGCCGTAGGCCAAGAAAATCCTGTCTGGAAGGCCTTGCTGACAAGTGCTCGGGCTGCGGCGTGGTGCCCACCGAGACCGGCGTGAATTTCTGCCAAGAGTTGCCGCCCCTCCTCCTCGGAGATACACCTTTGAAGGACTCCGGTAGTGCTTTTCTTGTAGAGCTCTCCTTCATGAACTTTATAGGCCTTCGAACGCCAGACAATGCGGCGAGCCTCGTTCTGATCTTTTGGGAGCTCCTTCCTATGAAAGTAGGCCAAGAATGGTTCGGTCCACGGGGCAATTACTGCCATGATGAGGTGGGCCGATGGTGTTATTTCGATGGCTGAGCCTCCGATGATATCGGCGTGTTTGCTATATATGTTTGTGTTCGGAACGGGACTATCGTTGCTGTCTCCCCCTTGCCACACCACGGATGGCTTAAAGAGCCTTCGAGGAAGATGTTAGGTGGGACGGGGTCGCGCTTAGCACCGATGCGAGCAAGGACGTCTGCCGCCTGATTACTTTCGCGGGCGACGTGATGAAATTCGAGCCCCTCGAACCGAGCCGACATCTTTAAGACGGCATTGCGATAAGCTGCCATCTTTGGATCTTTGGCATCAAAGTCTCCATTAATTTGGGATATTGCGAGGTTTGAGTCCCCGCGCACCTCCAGGCGTTGTATGCCCATTGATACGGCCATCCGAAGGCCATGTAGCAAGGCCTCGTATTCGGCTGCGTTGTTGGAGTCTGTGTATAATATTTGGAGTACGTACTGGACGATATCTCCTGTGGGGGACGTTAATACGACGCCCGCCCCTAGCCCTGCCAACATTTTGGAGCCGTCAAAGTGCATAACCCAGTTGGAATACGCGCCGTACTCTTTAGGGAGTTCGGCCTCTGTCCATTCGGCGACGAAGTCAGCCAGTACCTGGGATTTGATGGCTCGACGTGGTTTGTACGTGATGTCGAATGGCAGGAGCTCAATGGCCCATTTGGCAATCCGGCCCGTTGCATCCCGGTTGTTGATTATATCATTGAGGGGCACTTCGGAAGCCACCGTGATCGAGCACTCCTGAAAGTAGTGTCGCAATTTTCGAGATGCCATGAAGACTGCATATGCTATCTTTTGATAGTGAGGGTACCGGGATTTGCATGGTGTGAGGACGGTGGATACGTAGTATACCGGCTTTTGGAGCGGAAATTTGTGTCCGTCCTGTTCTCGCTCGACGACGAGTACGGCGCTCACCACCTGGTGTGTTGCCGATATATACAGGAGCCTTGGTTCGCCGACGTTTGGCGCGGCTAGGATTGGGTTGCTTGCCAAAAGGGCTTTTATTTCTTCCAGTCCGGCTGTCGCCGCGTCTGTCCACTCGAAGTTATTGGTACGCCGTAGAAGGCGATAAAGCGGCAGCGCCTTTTCCCCAACCTGGAGATAAAGCGGCTTAAAGCTGCCACGCACCCGGCGAGTTTTTGGACCTGTTTGAGTTCGGTTGGCATGGCCAATTGTGACAGAGCTTGGATTTTGGCTGGATTTGCTTCAATCCCTCTATTGGAAACGATGAAGCCCAGTAGTTTACCGGCAGGGATGCCGAAGATGCACTTTTCCGGGTTAAGCTTGATGTCGTATGCGCGGAGGTTGTCGAATGTGAGATGCAAGTCGCCTATTAGTGTTTCGACGTGTCTAGTTTTGATGACGACGTCGTCCACGTAGGCCTCTACTGTATTGCCGATTTGTTTCTCGAGGCATGTTTGGATCATGCGCTGGTAGGTGGCGTCGGCGTTCTTGAGCCCGAAAGGCATGGTGTTGAAGCAAAACGGCCCATACGATGTAATGAATGCTGCTGCGGCTTGATCGGACTCCTTCATTTTGATTTGATGGTATCCGGAATATGCATCAAGGAAGCATAGCGAGTCGTGTCCTGCGGTAGCGTCAATGATTTGATCAATGCGAGGAAGGGGGAAGGGATCCTTAGGGCAAGCCTTGTTAAGGTCTTTGAAATCAACGCATAGGCGCCGGGATTTATCCTTCTTTGGTACCATTACCAAGTTTGCCAGCCAGTCCGGATGTTTAATATCTTTGATGAATCCGGCCTCGATGAGTTTGGCTAGCTCCTCCCCCATTGCTTGTCTTTGGGTTCGGAAAAGCGCCGCAGTGTTTGTTTGACCGGCTTATATCCCTTTAGTATGTTGAGGCTGTGTTCGGCCAACCCGCGCGGGATTCCTGGCATATCTGAGGGGTGCCAGGCAAATATATCATAGTTTTCGCGCAAGAAGTCTCGCAGTGCTGCGTCGACTGAGGGGCTGAGTTGCGCTCCGATAGAGGCTGTCTTCTTCGGGTCTGTTGGATGGACCTGAAATTTGACCGTTCCTTCTGCTGACTTGATGGAGGTATTTTTGGGTCGTTTGTCCAGGATAACATCGTCTCTATCCACAATGGAGCGTAGTGCGGTTAGTTCTTTAGCCGCAAGGGCCTCAGATAATGCCTCGAGGGCCAAGGATGCGGTTTTGTTCTCGGCGCGGAGTGCTATATCCGGATCGCTGACGAGGGTGATTATTCCATTAGGCCCGGGCATTTTTAGCTTCATATACCCATAATGAGGTATGGCTTGAAAGCGCATGAAGGCCTCTCGCCCTAACAGGGCGTGGTATCCGCTGTTGAAAGGGGCCACCTGGAAAGTTATTTCTTCGGACCGATAATTCTCCGGCGTGCCGAATACCACATCAAGTGTAATTTTTCCCGCACACCGCGCTTCCCGACTGGGAATGATACCTCGAAAGGTCGTGCTGCTTTTCTCGATGCGGCTCCTGTCTATTTCCATCTTGTGGATCGTGTCCTCGTAGATGAGGTTTAGTCCGCTGCCGCCATCAATCCGGACTTTTGTAAGTCAAAAACCGTCCATGATGGGACTGAGGACTAATGCAGCTGGCGCTCGGACTGTTCTGTATTTGGGTTCGTCACTGGCGTTAAAGGTTATGGCCGTGTCGTTCCAGGGGTCAGTTGCAGCGACCTGGCAAACTTCGGCGAGATCGCGCAGTGCCCTTTTACGCTTATTGTTTGAAGCGAATGTCTCGAAGACTGTCAATACTCTAGTGTCGTCGTTTGCAGGAGGGTGCTGTTCTGGGGTGTCCTTGATAAGGATGTCCTCGCCGCTCTTGGCTACCTGCCGAAGTATCCAACATGCTCTAAGGCTGTGGGTTGCCACGGTATCCGGCGTCGTGTGTATTTTGCATGGGCCATTGAGCCATCCCTCCAGAACGGTGTCGTGCAGCGTGATGGGTTTATGTTTTTTGACTGTTCGGCTGGGCGTGCCGTGGGGGTGCGTCCTCTTCGCCTGTAGGATGAGTTGGGCTGGGACCGACGGTTCCCAGCGAGCTGCCTGAATTTTCCAGGCGCTTTCCGTCGCGTTGTACTTTTGTACGGTAGTTGCTAAGGCAGCGAACTTTAGTATGCGGCGGCGATTGATGGCGTTGAGGATACCTTCGTCCGCGCAGTTGTTGTAGAATGCTGCTATCGCGTCTTCGTCGCGGCAATCTTTTACCTTATCTTTGACAAGGAGGAATCTCGCCTAGAAGTGGTGGACCATTTCCTGAGGCTGTTGTTTGATGCTCATGAGAGCGTCTATGTCCGGATGGGTGGGTGGAACGAAATCCGAACCCTGACCCGATTTTGGATTCGGAGTTTGAAGATCTACCGGCCCTGGCAGTTCGGGCTCCGGGATATCGACTGATTTTTTAGGCTCATCGTCCGACTCCATGTTCGGGGGACGGGGCGTGCCTTTCTGCCGGAGAATATCCGGCCCTTCAAGATCGGAGATCCGAACATAGTTCGTCTTCAATATAGTAGAAGAGTTGCTCCGCTCCTCGACTACCGCTATCTGGTGGGTGATCGGCGGAGTTTTAATTTCTCTCTGGTCGGGTTTAAGCCCAACCCGATCGTAGTCTGTAGCGACCCCCAAGGCGGCCATGCGATCCAGGAGTTCGTTCAACGACGATAACTCCGTTGGATCCATCCGGGCGGAGTATTCGGGATCAACGCGGAGGCGATTTTCGATGACTTGAGAGGTCATCGTCGGCTTAAGGGCCGACCCGGCGGTCATGACGAAGCCGCCCAGCCGAAGGGTTTGGCTTGGGGCTAGGGTTCCTCCGGAGATGATATTATCCTTGAGAACAAGGTGAGCCATCAACCCTCTTGGCGACGGCACAGTGGAACTCTCAATGAAAGCACCAATGTCGGTGTCAAAACCGGCGGATCTCGGGTAGGGGGTCCCGAACTGTGCGTCTAGGATCGATGGTAACAGGAGATGGGGGACACAATGTTTACCCAGGTTCGGGCCCTCTCTATGGAGGTAATACCCTACTTCCTGCTTGATTGATCTTGATGAATATGAGTATTACAAGAGTTGATCTACCACGAGATCGTAAGGGCTAAACCCTAGAAGTCTAGGCTATGTGAATATGGTAATGAGTATCTCTATCCGGACTACGCTCTCCGGTTTATATAGACACCGGAGAGATCTAGCGTTACATGGAGTCGGTTACATCAGAGGGAATCTACATAGTCGGTTGCCAGGCTTGCCTTCCACGCCAAGTAGAGTCCAATCCGGACACGGGTACAATCTTTTGTCTTCATGTCTTCACAGCCCATTAGTCTGGCCCACGGATAATAGGCCGGACGCCCGAGGACCCCTTAGTCCAGGACTCCCTCAGCCACGCCGCCGCATCGTACGCGCGGGCGGCCTTGTGGGCGGTGTCGAAAGTGCCGAGGTCGAGGCGCATCCCGCGGAACCGGATCTCGGCGGAGAAGCCGCCGGAGGGGCGCGCGCGGACGCCACGGTATCCCAAGTTTCCCTGCGACGCGGCGGCATGGTGGTGCGGCGGCGGCGAGGCGAGAAAGAGTGGGGAGGGCGTGGTGGCGAGGCGCAGAGTGGGGAGAGAGCGGTGGCAAGGCACAGAGCGGGGAGAGAGCAGTGGCGAGGCACAGAGAAGGGAGAGAGTGGTGCAAGGCACAGAGCGGTGGGAGGGCGTTGGATTTTATAAAGCGCGCCGGACGCCGCGCGCCAAAACTAGCACGCGCCCAACCCCTTTTTCCCGCGCGCGCGATCCTTTCCAGACGTCCCTGCTATCTCTACTCTCTTCTCTACTGTTATATTTATTGTATATTTCATATTTGTCTCTACTCTTTTAAAAAACAGAGTTGGTGATGATGGTGTGCCTGCCATCCTGCAATATAGGCCGTCCGATTTATATACGACGGATAGGAAGGAAACTATGGCAATTTTGTAGAAAGATGCCCACACCCCTCTCCACATTTGCAAATAAGGCCTTCCCTTGTTCATCCTTTTCTCCCACAAGGTAAACTACTCATACAAATGCATCTTGATGTTCCGTGCAACGCATGGGCATCTTGCTAGTTCTAAAAAACTTCCCATCATTTGCCACACTACTGGTTGCAGATGAAGGACCTACCCAAGCACAACGCGATACAGGAGCGACGCACAATTACAAGCTGATATTCTATTGGATAATGGAGGCTATAACCAATTACTTTTATAGGAACAATAGCAACTAGGAAATTTGAAGGGTAGGTATGAACAAAATTAGAACTGCACATGTACTGTTAAGACATTCAATACACACATTACCAATTGAGGAGGAGTACGATGGTCACAGCGACCTCTGTGCATCATGGTCGGCAAACGGAGTCAGTTCATTGTCCACGGCGGTGGTACTTCTGCGCTTGGCGTCGGCTTCCGGGAAGCAGATCCGAGACTGTGGAAGACGGTGCTGGGGAAGAGTCTCCGTGTACGACGACGACGGTGGACCGGCTCCAGTGCGGCGTACGATGTCATCGATGAGGCAGATGCGCTGCGGTGGACAAGTGCGTCAATGTAGAAGGGGAGGAGCATGAAGGCTGCGGTATCGTGGAGAAGTCTATTTTGCGGTGGGGATGGAAAATGGGGAGTATTCAGGTGTACTACTCTGGGTGTCAGGGTGGGGTTGGCTCAGTAGGGTGAACCTGAAGTTACCAAAACATCCCCCTACCAAGCATCATCCGTAGGCCTGTTCCGAAGGCTATGATGGTAACTTCACACTGCTCGAATCAGGGTCACGGGAGATTTTCCCGCCGACCTCAAAATTTGGTGACACTGAACTCCCCGTGTGGCGTGTTGGGTGATTGGGCTAAGCAACTAGCGAGTAGTACTAGTAGTTAGTAGTACTAGTAACTACTAGTACCCCCTCTGTTTTTATTAACTCTGCATATTAGGTTTGACCGAAGTCAAACTTCCTAAAGTTTGACCAAGTTCATAGAAAAATATAAACATTTACCATAAAATTATGTATGATGTGAAAGTACATTCAATAATGAACCTAATGGGATTTATTTGTTATTGTATATGTTAATATTTTTTGTTATAAACTTTCTGAGAGTTTACAAAACTTGACTTTGACCAATGCTAATACGCAGACTTAAATAAAAACGGAGGGAGTACACATTTGTTTTCTTAGTTTGTAGTGAATTAATCATTTTTTGTAATTGTGAAATAAATATATTAGGCTACTGGCTTTGAATGTAATGGTCTATACAATTCAATAGTTACAATCATTGTTGAATTCCAAGATGTATACGAGGTCTATAGTACTTCAAATATGCTCAAACTCACATAATCCTAGTCAAATGAAAATCTAAATGCATTTCATAGTTATTACTTTGTAGGATGCAACAAAACCAACCGTAACTCTACATCATCCATTATAAAAGCAACATTTTGAACACATCCCAATGTGTGAATGAAACGTGTAGAGAGAGCTTTCGAAGATGGAGCAGATAGGGCGGTAAAGATTGTATGTATGTGGGCGAGAGAGTAGGAGTCAAACCTAAGGAGAGAGAGATAGAGAGAGAAAGAGAGAGGAAGAAGTTAGGTCTGTGAGAAAGATGGAGACATGTAACATACGTGAGACGCGTGTGCATCCGGATTCTGTACACGTGGAAGGAGAAGAGACAGCAGGTTTGATGAGAGAGCTGGAAAAACATGGACGAGAGGGGAAGGATCTCGTGGGTTGAGGGATTGATAATTTTGTGCGGGAGAGAGAGGGATTGGTAATTTTGTGCAGGAGAGAGAGGGGGGAGGAGTCAGTTAGCCGTCGTCACATCATCCTGTTTCCAAATGGCCCCGCATTTTCTAGTGCAGTGTGGTCGCCGTCTTCGATCTCTTCGATGCCCTCTTTGAAGATTGAGGTGGTGTGCATGCTCGGGTGCAGAGAAGCACAAGCGAGAGTGGTCGCCATATAACATTGGATGGGGATGAATTGTGTGCTCGGGGGAGGGGGAGTGTGTGTGTGGTGTGTGTGTGTGTGTGTCAGATATTGAGAGAAATCAAACCTATGGAGAGAAATGTGTGTGTATGTGACGGAAAGCTACATGCTAAATGGGTATTTCACGAAGAGATTGTGCGTGCGAGATAGAGAGCAATGTGCGGGCCTTGAGGTGGGCAGGGGCCGGGTGAGGGTGTCAAAATGTGTGTGTTGATGCATGTGTTACATGCGATCGTGCGATGGACGTACCAATCGAGAGAGATGGTTGTTGTGTTACGGATGCTCCTCTCTCCCTCTCTCTCTCTCTCTCTCTCTTTCTCGCACACACACAAGCACAAATAGAAGATCGTTCTCTCATGTATACACAACGTATCGGCATCTCTCTATGTCTCACTCATGCATGATCATTTGCACATCCACACCTCTCTATGTCTCTATCACACGCACACCGTCTCCACATTTCCCTTCCGCCACAACACACATATGGACACATACACACGTTCTCTCTCAATCACACACAAAAAATCAGTATTAAAAAGCCTAGGGCACACCTAAAACGTCCAAATCCAAATAAACACGAAATGAAGCTAAATTCAAATATATGGAAATATTGTAGCGTAAAGAACTTTTCCAGGAAAAAAAGTTGAGTAATATTCGGGGATTGTTTTCACACACACAAAAAGGTTCGGTGGATGTCCTTCGAGCGCGACACGGTGACGCACAGTTCGATCGACCGCGCGGCCGCGGTTCACGTGCTTGCACAGGATTCTGTATCGTTGTTGTGGTAACTAACATAAGCGCTGCCTCAGTCTAATGTTTACGTGTACTAGTACGGTTTTCTTTTCAGTTTGGCCAACCCTATATAAAACTAAACTAAGCTCCCATACGAGCACTCATCAATATGCCGCCGCTGTTGCACATGCCGGCGCCCGCCTGCTCCGGCCAACCATTTCTCGCCCATCACCGCCATGTCGACGCCATCCCTGTGCCATGAAGCCGAAGGCTCGCCCGCTCACGTCATATGCAGTCCCTCCTCGCGATGCCGACGCGCTGCCAAGCACGCGAGCAGCTGGTGGAGCCGCGTCTATGCATGCAGCGTACGAAGAGGAGGACGAGTGCGTGCTCCAGCACGCCGGCGAGGATGAGCTAGCGTGTCATTGTCGTCTCTGCCCGCGCGGAGGAGGCGCGCATGGTGGCGGTCGCGGTGGAAGCCGGTCGCGCCCGTGCCGTGCCCGCAAACTGGGTGCAGACGCGGAATCTACCTTCGAGACCTTGAATGCCACTTGGCTCCTGCAATCTCGAGGAGCAATTTGGGTCAGTCGACTCTTGTGAGCCGTTGGATGCAACATGGATGGCCAGAAGGGCTTCTTCAACCTCCGAAATTGATGGACTGTTCATCTTCTCTCTCAGGCATCGAGCCGCTCTGACACCCTGAAATTTTGACCTTGTTTTATTTATTAAAATTTTTGCCAGGAAATAAAACTTTTCCATTTGTCAAGATTTACCCTTTTGTTATTTTGGATTTTTGCCTCTAGTGGGAAAAACCTTCAAAGAGTATTGTTGGACTTATATGCCCTCTTTATAAAACAATTCTTTAACAGTGGGTTTAGTTGCAAGATTTGTTTTCTCAGAGCTTTATCCTCTCAAAAATGATTTCTTTGAATTTGGAGCCTGTTTTGCACTCCAACCATTTGATAAATGCCTTTAAAATTTCCACCAAAATTTGGGGATGTCATGTGATGTCTCCACATCACTTTTATGCAAAAATACCTTTTGGCCATTGGAGATTTTGAGCTCTGCACCAACTTTTCCAATCTGGTCCAGTAGGCACTTTTGCACTACAACCCATTTAAATATTTCTTTAAAAATTCTTCCAAGTGTTTGGAGATGTCAGTGGATGCCTACAATTCAACTCTATGCAAAAACCCAGTGATGTTCTTTGAAAAATTTGAGTGAATCACCCTCTTTTGCATTCTGGTCCAATTTGGTGATTTGTACTGCAACCTTATTTTATTTTGCTCTAGTGACCCTGAGCTTTTTCCTACATTTAGCCCTCCCTGCAAAACCCTTAAGTCCAGGAGAGTGGACTCATTGGAGCTTTTTAAGTGCATGCAATAAACCCTTTTTCTTTCTGTCCAAAACTGGAGTTTTGCAAAACTTGCACTAACAAGTTTCTGGTTTTGCCCAAGTAATCTTGCCACCATCTTCTGCATCTAAAGAGACCCTGATCTGGAGACTTTGGCCACTCCAAGAGTTGCCTAAGTGCATTTGGCATTCTGTCGAGCACTTGGTGTGCACAATCAGCTTGGGGCAGGTTTTCTAGTTGGCACTGTGAACTTGCTCCAATGACCCAGCAACCTTGTCCACTAAACTCCCGGCTACCCCTATCCTAGTCCTGTTAGTTGCCAGCCTCACCCTCGCGCTCTAGACCGCCCTGGCATTTCGTCGAGCATGTCCCGTGAGTGCTCTGGGCGCGCCCAGAGCGCACGTTTTGCACGCGCGCGCACTGAGCCGCCGCGCCGCACTGCCGCACTCGACGCGACCCGTCCCTGGCCCCTCCTCCACCGCTGAACCGCGCACTAGCTCGCCCCCTCTCCACGCCATCTCTGGCGCCCTACAGTGCCGCTGGCAGAGCGCCTTGGCGGCACGCCGGCGTCGGCAGCAGCCTCTGCCATGTTCGGCACCGCCCAAACCACACCAGCGCGCTAGCTGCCCCTGTGAATAGCTCGATCTTATCCCGAAGCTCGTCGGCACGCGCTCGTCGCCGCCACGTCGCCCTGCAGCTACAGCAAGACTGTCGCCGGCGATCTTATCCTCAGCCGCCGCGGCCCAGCCCTGAGCGCCTATTTAAAGGGTCCCCGAGCTCGTTCAAGACCTCAGGCAACCTCAGACGTTCCTCCTAACGCTCCCCAAGCAGTGGATCGACCCGTAGTGGCCATCTTCCTCGTCTCCGGCCAGTGCGGCCGCCGCCGAACTCCGGTGCAATACATTGCAGCCAGCCACTCTCTCGCCCAACCAACGCCACCAGTAGCTTCCCCTGGTCCTTGCGGAGCTGCCCAACTACCCAACCTCGATCGGAGACCACCGGAGCCCAAGAACCACTTCACCACCGTAGCCCCCTCCGCCGCGGAGCTCGCCGCCGGCGACTCCTTCCACCTCCGACGACCCAGCGACCACCAAGAGGACCGCCTCGGTCTGGCCGGTCCATCCCCGCCCTCAGATGCCCTCGAGGAGCCGCCGTTCGTCGCCGGCGATCGCCGGAATTCCGCTCCCGTCGGGCAGAGAAGAGGAGGGAGGGGAAGAACGGTCAAACCTGACCAGTGGGCCCTCTGGACCCACTGTCAGTGACCCGCGCGCCGTCTTCTCTGTTTTAAGTGAAGGCGCATAAGTCCCGAGTACGTCTCCTCTGCTGCGAAAGCGTATTCCCCTCGAAGCGTTTTCCTTTTTCTGGTTTTATTAAAAACTGAGATTTGACCGAACTTTGACTGGCTATAACTTTTAAAATAAAACTCCAAATGAGTTGATTCCTTTTCCTACCTCTCTCAAGTTCCACCTAGTTTATTTTAAGATTTATTTCAAAAATATTTGAGACAACTTTTTGTACTGTGTTTGAAATATTTGCTATTTGGATATTTCGCAAAATAGGGATAATGGAGAGAAGAGAAAGCTTTCAAAAAGTGCATCCTTTGCATACTCTTGAAGGCAAGCATTTCTGAACTCTGGCATAATATTTTGTGTGGTGTTTTGATATGGTTACAGCACCATTTGACTTGGAGCATACATTATTATTATGATACGATAAAAAAATCATTTGCGTGAGTGCATAATGGAGATATTTTTGCTAACGCTAGTGAGTTGGATCGTCCTCGTAAGCTCCTCATGCATACCGGAAGGAAGCTGGGAAAGTCGTGGTCTTGGGTAGACACAAGCTTGTCCCTGGTCCCTCGTCGAGACGAGTATGTCCGGTATGGCATGGTGAGACTCGATGAGTGGTGATTTGTTCCACTAAGGGTAATATTGTTGGAGGATACTTGGACCACCTGAGACGGTCATAAGTCGAGTCTTGGTCAGTAGCTCCCTTATTTGTTGGTACCACCACTTGTCCCTGTCGCAGACGGGGTATGGTTCAGTAAGTTGTCAACCCCTTACCAAAGCACACACCTTACAGAGAGGCCATAGTGGAAGATACCGGAGGCCTCCGGTAGGCATGCCACTTGGTCCGAGGGCATGGGTGTTTCCGGTTGGGACCGAGAGGGGGGGCACCGCTTAGAGCGCGCGTATATAAATTTGATCCCATGCTACGTCGAGGTTGTAGCCTCCCCACTTAGAGTTTTGCTTGGTAGGTGTCGTGGGTGATTCCAGACACCGGTGAGTTAAGCTGGTGTGTGCAGGTCAGGCGTGTTTTCAATTAAAAGGTCGTAGGCGGAATTAGTCCCGATGGACTAAATAGATCCGTTACTCGTGGGAAAATAGTACTCCCTCTGCAGAGGATATATCCTGTTGGATAGCCATGTTCATAGGTAAGGACCACAGTCTGAGTGGAATCTAGTAATGGTATTCGGATGGAGAACGAGTTAGCTAGAACACAGTGACGGTTTTCGGATGGAGAACGATTTAGCTAGAACCAAGTGACGGTCTTCGGACGGAGAAACGGCTAGACTAGATTTGTGTTTATGTCCTGTGACATCTGAGGATCATGCTGTAATTTTGTTATTATTATTATGGACTAACCATTTACATTACGTATTTTATTGAGTATCCCTGGGATGGTTCTACCTCCTGGATACTCACTGTGATTATTCATTTATAAGCCCTTTTTGTGGTGTCGCTCAGACGCCCGACTGCGGCATGCTAGTTATTTATTTATCTTTTATAAGCCCTTTATGTGGTGTCGCTCAGACGCCCGACTGCGGCATGCTTGTTGCTTATTTATCTTTTATAAGCCCTTTATGTGGTGTCACTCAGACGCCCGACTGCGGCATGATTACTCTTGCATTTTCCTCTCGAGGAGTCATTCAGACCCTCGCTTGGCACCCAGTATTTATTTTGGGATTTCGGGAGGACTACTGCCCGACTTCTCTTTTGTTTCCCATGCATCATTATCTCTATGTCTGATTGCACTGGTAAATCTGTTCTCATGCAGCGTGTTCACATTTGTTATATCTCATGTTCGAACTATCTTGCGAGTACTTTCATAGTACTCACCCATGTACTGCATGTTCATATCATCTCAGCATGCGAGCAACGCACACTTTCGTGGCAGGTGTTGTGATCATAATTATTTCGGAGCATGATTGTCCCTTATTATATTATACCCGTGTTCTTAATGTTTAGTGACCAATATCCAGGATCGCACGGGACTGACTGGGATTCCTCTAGGCGTCGGACTCACTATCAAACTCTTCATCCAAGAGATCGCCTTCGTCAACATCTGGCCAAATCAACAAGCCAGGTGAGTACTATGAAAGTACTCGCAAGACAGTTCAGACATAAGATATAACAAATGTAAACATGAAGCATATGAACAGAATAACAAGTGCATTCAGACATAGAGACAATAATGCATGGGGATATAACAGAGAAGTCGGGCGGTAGTCCTCCCGAAATCCCAAAATAAATACTGGGTGCCAAACAAGGGTCTGAATGACTCCTCGAGAGGAAACTGCAAGAATAATAATACCGGTGCCAAACGAGGGTCTGAATGACTCCTCGAGAGGAAACTGCAAGAATAATAATACCGATGCCAAACGAGGGTCTGAATGACTCCTCGAGAGGAAACTGCAAGAATGATAATGCCGCAGTCGGGCGTCGGGGCGACACCACATAAAGGGCTTATATTGAAAGTAAGAGACAAACATGCCACAGTCGGACGTCTGAGCGACATCACATAAAGGGCTTATATTGAAAGTAAGAGACAAACATGCCACAGTCGGACGTCTGAGCGACATCACATAAAGGGCTTATATTGATAGCTTTGTAGCTCATGAATTTTAAAACATATCAAGAGAATAATCAGACATGAGATAAACAACAGGGTTAGTCCCTCCACAGGAATAACGTTCAGCTAAGTTCACTACTCGTGCTCGCTTACCCGAAAGAAGAATATATCACGAGGCTACGACATAGACATGGATACGCTGATCACGTTACTTGACCATGGATACGATGACTCGGAAGGATTTGACTCTGCAGAGTTTGTACTTTAACCACAGCCAACGGATTTCCGTAGTCACGGGGACTAGTTCCGTTTATGGTGTTTTGGAAGAAACACATCTAACCAGTACACACCCATTCAACAATCCGAAGCCAGGAATCACCCTCGGCAACGTTCAAGAAAAACCTTGAGACGGGGAGGCTACAACCTCGCGTAGCATGGGATCAAATTTCTATACGCGCGCTCTAAGGGGTGCCCCCTCTCGGTCCCAACCGGAAACACCCATGCCCCCTGACCGGATGACTGGCTTTAATCCAGGGCCATGGAACCATCATCCCGGCCCCTCTGTTTGGTGTGTACACGGAAAGAGGTTACCAACTTACTAAACCGCATTCTGGCAGAAAACCAGTGGTAGCACGGAAGGGGGAAGAACGATAACGTGACTCCGTCCACGTTAACGTCGGAATGTGTCGGATGACGCAAGGCTGGTATGCTACAACAGTACCACCTTGTTGCCCTTCATGTCACCACATGATTAGGCCATCTCTCACCAGAGATCATCGCAACTTTGGAACACACGGGTAGTTGCCTCACAAGCAACGAGATACTCACCGATACTCATGTGCCACGCACAATCTTTCACGCAAACATGCAAAACACCTATCATATCAAAGGTTCGGACATGCTTGCCTGGTTCGGAGAAGTCGGAGTCTAGCTCGGCGAAGTTCGCAGCCCCGTCACCTCTTCCGGAACCTATGGTATAGCGAAAAAGCGTACTAACGTGAAAACCAACGCGTGCATAAAAGTTGTTCCAAAAAATTTCCAAATAAATCCCATAAAAAACTAGACAAAATTATAAGACTGTCAGAAAAAGAATCACTCAAAAATCACTATTTATTAAAAAGTTATAAGGGTTTCTGTCCAGGGACTCATCTGTAATGAAACAGATAAGTTCATGGGGCTTAACTGAGAAAACAGAAAACGCTTCGGAAAGAAACGCGCCAGCTCAAAGGGAAAACGTATTTGCCCGAAGGCGCCAACAGAAAATGCTTCGGGGGAGAGAAAGAAGAGAGGCTGACATGGGGGTCCCACATGTCAGGTTTAAAAAGTTCGCCGGCGCCCGAAGACTACGGTGGTCGCCGGCGTCGAACCACGGCGAGACAGGGAGATTGGAGTGTACCAAGAGCTTCAGCGTGTCCTTCCCCGTCGGTGGGTGGTGGACTCGACCGACGGAGAGCACCACGTCGACGGCGACACTTTCTCCGGCGGACGGCGGCTCGGGTGATGGTGGAGAACTCCGGTGGGTGCTGCAAACTCCGAATTGAAGCGCGGGTCAGGAGAGTGGATGCACTAGAGAGCTACTGGCAAGAGATGGGAGGCAGGGGTGCACGCACGGGAGCGAATCGAGCTGGATCCCGTGGCGGGTCGCGGCGGCCGGAGTTGAGGAAGGAGACTCCCTCGGGGCTCTTCCAGTGGCTAGGCAGGGTCTTGGTGGAGTGCAGAGGTGGTGTGGGTACTAGCTGGAGCTCGGGGCCTCTATTTATAGGCGGGTCGAGGGGGTGGCCGTGAACGGAGAATCTCCGGCGAGCAATTACGGCGAGGCGGTGGATTGGTAGGAGGTTTAGGTGGCCAGGCAGCATCAGTGAGGTGTACTGGTGCCGTTCCCTCGCTAATCCCGGTCGGTCTTGGCGTAATGGCGCCGGTCCACGGTGGGGTGGCCGCACGGGCACGACGGCGGCAGAGAGCGCGCTCCGCGCCCAGCGGTTCACGACGAGGGTGGCAGCGCGCACTGGGGAGTGGGTGGCCACGCGGCGGCCTCCGGTGGCTTGGGCGGCGCTGGGTGGCGCCGTTTGCGCTGCGCCTCTCTCTGGCGGCCGCAAAGTCGCCGCTGGCGTCGGTCACGGGGCGGCGCACTTCCTCCAGCACGTCGCCAACGCCCGCAAGCATCTAGGCGCTCGTGCGGTGCAGGAACAAGGGGGAGGGGACGGGGAGCAAGGCGCCAACGCGGCACTGTCGAGATCGACAACATGTTCTGAAGAAAACGACAGTAGATCACTGAACTGTATTTCTGAATCTCTGAACTTGACATTGACAATGCTCTGCAGGTGTTCGACAGAATGATTTGGCATGAAGAAAATTTTTCCTGGAGCTGGGACTTGGTGAGGTGACCTCTCAATGCACCCAGGGGCTGCCTGATTTTTCTCAGAATTTTTGGAGAAAGATTTGAATGAATTTCATCAAATTTGGCAAATCTGGTCCAAATTTGCAGCAAGTATAGTTTGAAAAATTTGAACTGAAGACCAGTGGATCTTCATGGATCTTGGTTGAGGGTTCAAAGGACTAGGAAGGGAAGTTGGTTTGGGGGCAAAAATCAAAACAGAAATGGTAGCTCCTTTGTAAATCTCCAAGGGCTAGAATAGAAGACAGAAATTGTTTTGATAAGAAATAAATGGGAAAATAAATATATGGAGAGGTTCAACTTGCTGGATTTGATGCAAAACATGATCCAAAGATGAGGGAAGGTTTATGGGAGTGGATTTGTACATAGGTCATGGCAAGGGAGATTTGTTGAAGGTGGGAAAAGATTATTCCAAAAGCTATAGGGCTTTTCAAGAGGAATTTCCAAAAGGCATTTTTCCCAAGTGGAAAGCATTTTTGGTTTGAGTCCAAACAAAAGAAAGAACCTCCAAGACCAACATCAAGTCTTGGGTGAATCCAAATAAAACTCTTGCCATAAAAATATTTTGAAAGGGAGGGTTCTATTGAAGGAAAAATTTAAATCACCTCCCTCAAGTCAAATAAATTTTTTGAAAAATCCAAATGAAATTTTGGGTGTCACAACAAGGTTAAGCTGGTGTGTGCAGGTCAGGCGTGTTTTCAATTAAAAGGCCGTAGGCGGAATTAGTCCCGATGGACTAAATAGATCCGTTACTCGTGGGAAAATAGTACTCCCTCTGCAGAGGATATATCCTGTTGGATAGCCATGTTCATAGGTAAGGACCACAGTCTGAGTGGAATCTAGTAACGGTATTCGGATGGAGAACGAGTTAGCTAGAACTCAGTGACAGTTTTCGGATGGAGACACGGCTAACTGGATCATAGTAACGGTATTCGGATGGAGCACGATTTAGCTAGAACCAAGTGACGGTCTTCGGATGGAGAAACGGCTAGAATAGATTTGTGTTTATGTCCTGTGACATCTGAGGATCATGCTGTAATTTTGTTATTATTATTATGGACTAACCATTTACATTATGTATTTTATTGAGTATCCCTGGGATGGTTCTACCTCCTGGATACTCACTGTGATTATTCATTTATAAGCCCTTTTTGTGGTGTCGCTCAGACGCCCGACTGCGGCATGCTAGTTATTTATTTATCTTTTATAAGCCCTTTATGTGGTGTCGCTCAGACGCCCGACTGCGGCATGCTTGTTGCTTATTTATCTTTTATAAGCCCTTTATGTGGTGTCGCTCAGATGCCCGACTGCGGCATGGTTACTCTTGCATTTTCCTCTCGAGGATTCATTCAGACCCTCGCTTGGCACCCAGTATTTATTTCGGGATTTCGGGAGGACTACCGTCCGACTTCTCTTTTGTTTCCCATGCATCATTATCTCTATGTCTGATTGCACTGGTAAATCTGTTCTCATGCAGCGTGTTCACATTTGTTATATCTCATGTTCGAACTATCTTGCGAGTACTTTCATAGTACTCACCCATGTACTGCATGTTCATATCATCTCTGCATGCGAGCAATGCAGACTTTCGTGGCAGGCGTTGTGATCATAATTATTTCGGAGCATGATTGTCCCTTATTATATTATACCCGTGTTCTTAATGTTTGCGAGTACATTCAAACGTACTCACTGGCTTGTCCCTGGCTATTGTCCTGGCCAGATCTTCGCGCATGGAGATAAGCATCGCGGTGACAGCCTCGGAACCTACGCGTTGACGATAGCAGCCTCGCGAAGATAGGAGTTATCCTGGTCAGCTGTTCTTGTGGGAAATGGAGTCCCATAGATGCAGATGTATCCAACCGCTTCCGCCCTCAACCATTAGAAACCAAGTGATGTACTCCTAGACCACAATGGTCTTGTACTACATATTTTTTTTGTGCCTTGCTTGGAATTCTTGTATCAAGTTGGTGCCTCATCAGCTAACAGTAATCCTGGGGCTGGTGAGCACAAAGGCCGTTTTTCTGGGAAATTATTATCCCAAAAATCCGGTCATGACAGACTTGGTATCAGAGCCAGGCTGACCATTGGCTAATCCTATCTTAGCCAGGTCAATAAGCTTAGGTTAACCAAACCACCAGACCTTAGCCTAACCCCGGTCAAGCGTCCCGCGTAAGATAGCTACACAGTGACCCGACGCCTTTCGGCGGACGGTGCCCAACCTATCAGCCTAGCCCGTCGATCACGCGCCAGTGACCGACACCCAACCCATCTCTATCGCAAGCGTGCAGAGGAAGACTCCGTCCCCTTTCCCTATAAAAAGGGCACGCTAGCCACAGCACAGCACAGCCTCTTTCCCCAAACCAAGCCACGATGCCTGGCCCCATTGTTCACAATGAGACCATCGCAACCAACCTTGGAGGTTTTGTGACCGTGCTCGCAAATCTCACCCGTCGTGCCTATGCATTAGAAGAGCCTCCTGAATATGTTGTGTACCAGGGACCCATGTACGGTGAGAGCCGTCAGTACTGGGCCACTGTGCACATCTACGGTAGGGGTCTGTCGCCAGAACGCCCCTACAGATTCACTGGAAGGACAACTTCCTTTGAGCCGCAAGCCATCCAACTGGCAGCCCGAGAAGCTATAGTTCAACTCCGGCACTTGTCGCCCAGAGTTAACTGTCGCTCATTCTACTACTACCCCAGCCGTGACGGGTATGGTAGGCCACCCCAGGTTGCCAATGGAGACCACGAGATAGATCCTGCGCTGTTACATCTGGTGCGCTATGTAAGCGCACTAGAGCAACTGTTCGATCAGGTCACCCTCGATCTGATCGCAGCTCGTGGAGAACTGGTTCGCCGAGCCCCGGCGAGAAGAGACGCGGAGCCCGACACCGACAACCCAGTCGTGCTGTTCGGACACCCGATCGATCCCTTGAGGTCCGCCCCAACCATCAACCAGAGTACCATGGTGTCCCCAGAAGCGCTTTGTCGCCTTTTGGGAACCCAATCCAACGGGATTGTGGCCAACAACCCCCGCGATGGTCATCACCACTACCCCGACTCTGGAGCCCCTCAACCTCAACCGGCAAATCCCGACGGCGACACCCATGGAGAAACCTCGGCACCCGCCAGGCCAGCCCACTTAGACATTAACGAAGTAGACTAAGTCACTCGAGTTGTATCGAGCCTTAGTTTTCCTACGCTTTGTACTAGTATGATCTTGTATCGCTTTTATTAAGTGATGTCTGCTTGAGCGCTCCTGTTTCTGGAATAGTAGCTATGCATGTGTACGTTAGCGTACAGTTGCATTTTTAAATTTCGGGCGCATCTATCAAGACCAATCCCGACGGCTCCCACAGTAACACGTCACATTTATGTGATGCGTATATCTGTGGCTTTGACCCGAGTACAGGATCGACAACCAGTTACCCTTCACCCGGTGGATAACCCAGCCCCGATGCTATATAAAGGCCACTTCGTGACCTTGCCGAGTACCCCTCACCTTTGTGCGCAGCACTCACAGCCATTCCTTGCCATGACGAACCCCAGTATTTATCTGAGAACCCCAGACGCAGCTCCGGGCAGTTTTGTCAAATTATTGTGGGACTTTACCTGCAGTACTATGAGTGCCACCCGTCCACCCCAGTACGAGTTGCTCAAATCGAGGATCACTCCATCCACCTCGAAATATTGGGCAGTGGTGCACATCCCTCCCGCATACCCAAACCAAGATCCAACGGAAGTTTCCTTCATGGGGAAATCCATGCCGACTCCGCATATGGCCATAGAAGCTGCTGCGTACGAGGCGCTCACTCGTCTTCGTTTCGCAGTACCCTATGCCAGCGAGCGAGGATATTATTATTTTCCGAGTCGTGCAGCACCCGGAGAAGTTGCATCTTTTCCCGGTGGACGAATTGAGAGAGATCCAGTACTGGCCAACCTTGCCCAGTACGTTATCGCTCAAGAGCGTTTAACTCAGCAGGTAATGGGTTATCTCCAGAGCCTCGCTGATTTAAATCCTCGGATCGCTATTGGCAGACCACTGAGGCCTGACCAGGAGAGGCGCATTCATCGACTGGTCAACCCGCTTCCCCCGATAGAAGAGGAGTGTGCCCCAGTACCAGAGGCGTTTTCTCAGGACCCTGTCTTTTTGCCGTTTTCCTTGTAAACGCCTCCGCTGTATTTATTATCCCAGTACTTTATGTGTTATAGCATGTTCGTGGTTCCCAAATTTTGTGCGATGGATCTGATTCTCTTTAGTCAAGTTATGTGAGCAGTTTTACTGCTGTTAGTTTTGCTTTAATTATTTCTCTCTCGCAGCATGTTTTTGAGGAGATTTCTTTCCCCGAGTCACTGCCGCGTATATATTTTCACGACATAGATTTTTACTCGCGCAGCACTGTAACAGCAGACTCACAGCAGCAACCACTCGACCCCGAGCACTATTACAAATCCTTGAGCACATTGTCGCGCCTAGCTAACCACCCTCGAGGACACCACAGTCTCAGTAAGAGAGATTTGTGGGTGTTCATTCGAGCGCGAGCTGCCCCAGCACTCCGACAACAGTTAGCCCTCGAGGCCGCGCCTAATCCACGTGATCGCCGCCGCCGCGAAGAGCTAACACTCGAGCGGCAGCATCTCGACGATCATCCAGGATCATCGCGCACAGGAGCACGGAGAACCCCAGCAGCACCGCCAAACCTCCACACACCAGGACCACATACCAGTCCGGCATCGCCTCCGCCATTAGAGCCTCATCTCGAGCTCCTGCTGAGAGCAATGGAGGAGAAGGAAGGAGGAGTAGGAACGAGGCCAGATGTGAGGAAGAAGAGAGGAGCACCGCGATCGTTTTATAGCTCGAGATCGGTGTACGGTGGGCGAGGTCCACCAGCGCCCCTCGTCGCGCGATCGCCGGTGTTCGGAGGCAGGTCCGCGAGCAGTGCCGACAGCGCCCTGGCCCGCGAGGGAGTGCACGCTGCACCGGCAGCTAGCATGCCGCGCACTACCACGGTACGGCCTCGATGCCCTACGAGCTAGGCATCGCTGGTGGAGGAAGCGCGGGAGAGCGCGCGAGAGAGAAGAGAGAGCCAGAGGTAGAAGAAGAGGCCGACAGTGGACCCCGGGTCCACCAGTCAGCCAGTGAGAGCACCGTGCTCTCAGGTACGACCAGCGTATTTTAGTAATTTAGAACTTATTCTAATCTGCGTAGAAATATCTCGTTTTCCCCTAACCGTGGATTTTTTCCACGCTACGCCAGTCTACCACACTGTGGTTTTACACCACTAATTGCCCTTTCACTGTAGGCGCATTTTTTTTATTTTTTATTTGCACATTAAATATTTTCCTTTTGATAAAGGCTTTTTCCTGTTCAAAAAGGTTTTTAACAAATCTCGAGGACGAGATTTTTCTTAAGGGGGGGTAGTGTTGTGACACCCCGAAATTTTGACCTTGTTTTATTTATTAAAAATTTTGCCAGGAAATTAAACTTTTCCATTTGTCAAGATTTACCCTTTTGTTATTTTGGATTTTTTCCTCTAGTGGGAAAAACCTTCAAAGAGTATTGTTGGACTTATATGCCCTCTTTATAAAACAATTCTTTAACAGTGGGTTTAGTTGCAAGATTTGTTTTCTCAGAGCTTTATCCTCTCAAAAATGATTTCTTTGAATTTGGAGCCTGTTTTGCACTCCAACCATTTGATAAATGCCTTTAAAATTTCCACCAAAATTTGGGGATGTCATGTGATGTCTCCACATCACTTTTATGCAAAAAATACCTTTTGGCCATTGGAGATTTTGAGCTCTGCACCAACTTTTCCAATCTGGTCCAGTAGGCACTTTTGCACTACAACCCATTTAAATATTTCTTTAAAAATTCTTCCAAGTGTTTGGAGATGCCAGTGGATGCCTACAATTCAACTCTATGCAAAAACCCAGTGATGTTCTTTGAAAAATTTGAGTGAATCACCCTCTTTTGCATTCTGGTCCAATTTGGTGATTTGTACTGCAACCTTATTTTATTTTGCTCTAGTGACCCTGAGCTTTTTCCTACCTTTAGTCCTCCCTGCAAAACCCTTAAGTCCAGGAGAGTGGATTCATTGGAGGTTTTTAAGTGCATGCAATAAACCCTTTTTCTTTCTGTCCAAAACTGGAGTTTTGCAAAACTTGCACTAACAAGTTTCTGGTTTTGCCCAAGTAATCTTGCCACCATCTTCTGCATCTAAAGAGACCCTGATCTGGAGACTTTGGCCACTCCAAGAGTTGCCTAAGTGCATTTGGCATTCTGTCGAGCACTTGGTGTGCACAGTCAGCTTGGGGCAGGTTTTCTAGTTGGCACTGTGAACTTGCTCCAATGACCCAGCAACCTTGTCCACTAAACTCCCGGCTACCCCTATCCTAGTCCTGTTAGTTGCCAGCCTCACCCTCGCGCTCTAGACCGCCCTGGCAGTTGTTGAGCATGTCCCGTGCGTGCTCTGGGCGCGCCCAGAGCGCACGTTTTGCACGCGCGCGCATTGAGCCGCCGCGCCGCACTGCCGCACTCGACGCGACCCGTCCCTGGCCCCTGCTCCACCGTTGAACCGCGCACTAGCTCGCCCCCTCTCCACGCCATCTCTGGCGCCCTGCAGTGCCGTTGGTAGAGCGCCTTGGCGGCACGCCAGCGTCGGCAGCAGCCTCTGCCATGTTCGGCACCGCCCAAACCACACCAGCGCGCCAGCTGCCCCTGTGAATAGCTCGATCTTATCCCGAAGCTCGTTGCCACGCGCTCGTCACCGCCACGTCGCCCTGCAGCTACAGCAAGGCTGTCGCCGGCGATCTTATCCTCAGCCGCCGCGGCCCAGCCCCGAGCGCCTATTTAAAGGGTCCCCGAGCTCGTTCAAGACCTCAGGCAACCTCAGACGTTCCTTCTAACGCTCCCCAAGCAGTGGATCGACCCGTAGTGGCCATCTTCCTCGTCTCCGGCCAGTGCGGCCGCCGCCGAACTCCGGTGCAATACATCGCAGCCAGCCACTCTCTCGCCCAACCAACGCCACCAGTAGCTTCTCCTGGTCCTTGAGGAGCTGCCCAACTACCCAACCTCGATCGGAGACCACCGGAGCCCAAGAACCACTTCACCACCGTAGCCCCCTCCGCCGCGGAGCTCGCCGCCAGCGACTCCTTCCACCTCCGACGACCCAGCGACCACCAAGAGGACCGCCTCGGCCTGGCCGGTCCATCCCCGCCCTCAGATGCCCTCGAGGAGCCGCCGTTCGTCGCCGGCGATCGCCGGAATTCCGCTCCCGTCGGGCAGAGAAGAGGACGGAGGGGAAGAACGGTCAAACCTGACCAGTGGGCCCTCTGGACCCACTGTCAGGGACCCGCGCGCCGTCTTCTCTGTTTTAAGTGAAGGCGCATAAGTCCCGAGTACGTCTCCTCTGCTGCGAAAGCGTATTCCCCTCGAAGCGTTTTCCTTTTCTGGTTTTATTAAAAACTGAGATTGGACCAAACTTTGACTGGCTATAACTTTTAAAATAAAACTCCAAATGAGTTGATTCCTTTTCCTACCTCTCTCAAATTCCACCTAGTTTATTTTAAGATTTATTTCAAAAATATTTGAGACAACTTTTTGTACTGTTTTTGAAATATTTGCTATTTGCATATTTTGCAAAATAGGGATAATGGAGAGAAGAGAAAGCTTTCAAAAAGTGCATCCTTTGCATACTCTTGAAGGAAAGCATTTCTGAACTCTGGCATAATATTTTGTGTGGTTTTTTGATATGGTTACAGCACCATTTGACTTGGAGCATACATTATTATTATGTGACGATAAAAAAATCATTCGCGTGAGTGCATAATGGAGATATTTTTGCTATTAGTAATGGATACGCTAGTGAGTTGGATCTTCCTCGTAAGCTCCTCATGCATACCGGAAGGAAGCCGGGAAAGTCGTGGTCTTGGGTAGACACGAGCTTGTCCCTGGTCCCTCGTCGAGACGAGTATGTCCGGTATGGCATGGTGAGACTCGATGAGTGGTGATTTGTTCCACTAAGGGTAATATTGTTGGAGGATACTTGGACCACCTGAGACGGTCATAAGTCGAGTCTTGGTCAGTAGCTCCCTTATTTGTTGGTACCACCACTTGTCCCTGTCGCAGACGGGGTATGGTTCAGTAAGTTGTCAACCCCTTACCAAAGCACACACCGTACAGAGAGGCCATAGTGGAAGATACCGGAGGCCTCCGGTAGGCATGCCACTTGGTCCGAGGGCATGGGTGTTTCCGGTTGGGACCGAGAGGGGGGGCACCCCTTAGAGCGTGCGTATATAAATTTGATCCCATGCTACGTCGAGGTTGTAGCCTCCCCACTTAGAGTTTTGCTTGGCAGGTGTCGTGGGTGATTCCAGACATCGGTGAGTTAAGCTGGTGTGTGCAGGTCAGGCGTGTTTTCAATTAAAAGGCCGTAGGCGGAATTAGTCCCGATGGACTAAATAGATCCGTTACTCGTGGGAAAATAGTACTCCCTCTGCAGAGGATATATCCTGTTGGATAGCCATGTTCATAGGTAAGGACCACAGTCTGAGTGGAATCTAGTAACGGTATTCGGATGGAGAACGAGTTAGCTAGAACTCAGTGACGGTTTTCGGATGGAGACACGGCTAACTGGATCATAGTAACGGTATTCGGATGGAGAACGATTTAGCTAGAACCAAGTGACGGTCTCCGGATGGAGAAACGGCTAGACTAGATTTGTGTTTATGTCCTGTGACATCTGAGGATCATGCTGTAATTTTGTTATTATTATTATGGACTAACCATTTACATTATGTATTTTATTGAGTATCCCTGGGATGGTTCTACCTCCTGGATACTCACTGTGATTATTCATTTATAAGCCCTTTTTGTGGTGTCGCTCAGACGCCCGACTGCGGCATGCTAGTTATTTATTTATCTTTTATAAGCCCTTTATGTGGTGTCGCTCAGACGCCCGACTGCGGCATGCTTGTTGCTTATTTATCTTTTATAAGCCCTTTATGTGGTGTCGCTCAGACACCCGACTGCGGCATGGTTACTCTTGCATTTTCCTCTCGAGGAGTCATTCAGACCCTCGCTTGGCACCCAGTATTTATTTTGGGATTTCGGGAGGACTACCGCCCGACTTCTCTTTTGTTTCCCATGCATCATTATCTCTATGTCTGATTGCACTGGTAAATCTGTTCTCATGCAGCGTGTTCACATTTGTTATATCTCATGTTCGAACTATCTTGCGAGTACTTTCATAGTACTCACCCATGTACTGCATGTTCATATCATCTCTGCATGCGAGCAACGCAGACTTTCGTGGCAGGCGTTGTGATCATAATTATTTCGGAGCATGATTGTCCCTTATTATATTATACCCGTGTTCTTAATGTTTGCGAGTACATTCAAACGTACTCACTGGCTTGTCCCTGGCTATTGTCCTGGCCAGATCTTCGCGCATGGAGATAAGCATCGCGGTGACAGCCTCGGAACCTACGCGTTGACGATAGTAGCCTCGCGAAGATAGGAGTTATCCTGGTCAGCTGTTCTTGTGGGAAATGGAGTCCCATAGATGCAGATGTATCCAACCGCTTCCGCCCTCAACCATTAGAAACCAAGTGATGTACTCCTAGACCACAATGGTCTTGTACTACATATATTTTTTTGTGCCTTGCTTGGAATTCTTGTATCAAGTTGGTGCCTCATCAGCTAACAGTAATCCTGGGGCTGGTGAGCACAAAGGAAGTTTTTCTGGGAAATTATTATCCCAAAAATCCGGTCGTGACAGCCGCCAGCCCGCCACACGCCTGCCACCGCCGCGCCGCCCTCCCCTGAACCACCTGCCACCGCCATGCTCCCTCCACCCCCGCCATCCGTTTAACCCCGGGCACAATCCATTTTTTCCGGCGAACTGCATTCCACACCCAACACTCATAAGATAGATCATGGGGCACCCTGCCACCCTAATATAGATACTGGGGTAGCTTCTCTGTCGTCTTCTTCCTTCGCTCCATCGAACTTCTTTCATAAATCGACTGACCCAAATTATACTACTAGTACGAACGTATTAAGTACAGTAGGAACACAAAGATACGAGCAGTAGTACCAACTACAAGAAGAACAATAGTAAGACATACTAGTACTACAATACGTACTAAAGAGTTCAAATAATGAGAAAGAACATAAACATAGTTCTGCTGGGGGCTCAGCACAACACACCCCTGAAATAAAACTAAGCAACTAGTTCGCTTGACACTGTAGTAGAACTAGCATGAGCGACAGCACTGCCACCTTACTCGGAGTCCGAGTCCACGTCCTCGACTTCATCCTCGTCCCTCTTCCTCTTCCTCTTTGCCGACGCTTCTTTCCTTGAATCGAACACTGGGCTCTGCTTCTTCATCCAACCCTTGTAGATATTTAAACAAAGGTAGGCATCCATTGCTGCGTGCAGGATGTGATCTTCATCTATTGTCTTCGACGCCCATGCATGATGATACTCGTGGTAAGGTTTCTTCTATTGAGCGTACGAAGGATCAATCATGGCTGCTGCTAGGGTCAGCATTGAAGGCTGAGAGGAGGGCACCAGGCTTGCCTTCTAGAGATCGAAGGGCTGGCCTACAACGAGGCCTATCCGACCCATGACAATCATGTCGTTACTAAAGTCTACAATAGCGAATTTCACTCTTTCATCCTTGAGGAAGTTCTTAAAATCCTGGCACTCAACGTCAGCATGGCATATGTGGTAGACCAAGCACACGTTATGTATGCAAACCTGGATCACGATGGGCTTCTTCTTCTCTGCCTCCTTTAGAATCTTCTCGCTTTCCAGGACTGTGGTGTACTCAACATCTAGCCCGGCGACCCACTCATCCTTTGAACTTTTGAACATGCGTAGGAAGTGAGCAAGGCATGCTTTCACCGTCGCGGATCTACGGGTGTAGATGATGATGAACTCATCATCGGTGATGGCTCTAACCTAGTACTCAGCGGCGATCATGGAGATTTGGGAGGCCATGGATTTTGGAGGCGGGTTAGGAGAAGTTGAACTGGTGTAATGTGAAAGGACGGGACGACTGGGAGCGAACTGTTGTAAGGTAGAAGACGGGGACGAGTAGGGCGTGCGAACGGCGTGGGGTTGTTGGCTTGCCCGATGGATAAATGGTTGCATGCCCCCAAAGAGTTCTCGAGTACTATGCGGGACCCACTAGATGTCATGTCTACTAGACCCATATCGTAGGCCTGACGGTACAGCTTCTGCGTGTTCGCACGCCATGCCGGCGTGTGGATGTAACTTCACTTAATTCCGTCAACCGCCTTCGCTCGCTTCAATGTGGTCCTGCATTATGCTTACTTAAAGCTCAAAATGCCTGGACCCCGCGGCGTCATCACAGTTAATGGAAACATGGAGTGCTCCCTCCATACCGAGGAGCACATCACGGCCCTCGCGGCCGAGGTACAGAGCTGCCCTATCAAGCCGCACACTTCATCGGCCATCAAGCCCCCGGACATTGTCAAACGAGTCCGGTCTACACTGCAGAACGACAGCTTGGCTCATCCAGAGCTGGACTAGCAATTCGAGCTCCGTCGAAACCCCCATCTAGTCGCGGCATACGTACCGTGCGTGCACAACTACGCACTAAAAATACCTTGGGCAAGGATGGAGGAACACTAAGGACAAGGTCCACAATACGTCTCGACCCTATTCGGACCTTAATCTTCTTCTTTTTCTTCTCCTTGTTTCTCTTTTCTCTCTTATTTCAGGTTCTTTAAAACCTAAATCACCTTTTGGTGGTACAAGGGCCCTTTCCCAGGCCCCTTCTATATACACGATCGTTGATCCTCTCAAAGGATCCTACACCAAGGTGAAGAGGCGGAGACGTGCGGCAGGGTGTCCAAAGGATCTTCAAGACCACCTTTTCTTTTTTTAGGACCTATATACAGCTTTCCCTTGTTCACAAATTCTTGTCATGTAAAATAGCCTTGATGCTTATGGCATTCTCTGTAAGAGCACGTTTTGACGTATCAATCAGACTATAATGGAAACAGTTTTGTCCAACCCTATTCGGTATTGGCTTATTTCATAATTTGTATTCCCTCTTCACGTCAGGTTGGCATATAGACCTCGGCATGATTGAAATTGCCAGGGGCTCTATTCGGCCACATATATTTTTCAAAAAAAAGTCCGAACACTTCTATAGTATACTTCGGCGTCCCGAATACTGCATTATATGCATCGGCTCCGAATCATGTCTTTGGTCAATAGTTGGGTTGCCCGGCTCCTGTGGTTACCACCTTACGTTTCGCTTGTTCGGCTAAGGTAGTAAAGGGAGAACTACTGCGATTGTGTTTCTGGTTCATCCAGTCAAACTCCTCAGTAAAGAAAGCCGACAACTGACTGTCATGATACAGCGAGAGCTGGTCAGCGGTTCGGTGACTTATGAAATCTCTTGCGATTTTTTCCGTATTGTACGAAGGACTGGCCTCCACCCAGTCACGCACCTAAGGCATCCAAGTTCCGATAGACGCACACGCACCAGGGGCTAGCTCATAGTCCCATTGTCAAACTCCTATGGCTAAGTGAGAGTGATAAAGCCGCATAGTCTGATTGCCTGGTTCGCTGCACAGACACCTCCTTTACAGACCAAGAAATTGGGTCAAGTGTGGTCATGTGCTATTCTGAACACCCCCGTAGTATCTACGTGGGGGCTGAAGCCAACGACTGGCAAACTTTCAGAAATAAAAAAGGTCGCACAGGAGGAAAATAATTTCAGATAAAGGCACAAATATATTACAAAGCCTTAGTTCATAAAACAACGTCTGGGCTATTCAGATACATTCACTCAAACATGATATCCTTTGAGCACTGGCCCTCTATTAAACGGGCACCCTCTAGGATGTCTTCAAAATACCGCTTCGGCTTGCGGTGGTCCTTGCCTTCGGGTGGGCCCTCGACCGCCACGACGGCAGCCTGCATCTTCGCCCAGTGCATCTTGACACGAGCAAAGGCCATCCGCGCACCCTCTATGCACGTCGAGTGCTTTACAGCTTCAACTTGGGGCAGGGCGTCGCCGAGCCACTTGACCAGGCCGAAGTAGCTGCTAGGAATGGGTCCGGTTGGCTACAACCGGACTATGATGTCCTTCATGGCCAAACCGGACATCCTATGTAGCTCCGCCAGCTGCATCGTCTAGTTATTCAGTAACACTGGCCGTTCTGGCGCTAGGTGCTACCTCTTGAGCACTGCGTTGGTTTTCCCTTGAAGAGGAAAGGGTGATGCAGCAAAGTAGCGTAAGTATTTCCCTCAGTTTTTGAGAACCAAGGTATCAATCCAGTAGGAGGCCACACACGAGTCCCTCGCACCTACACAAACAAATAAATCCTCGCAACCAACGCGATAAGGGGTTGTCAATCCCTTCACGGTCACTTACGAGAGTGAGATCTGATAGATATGATAGGATAATATTTTTGGTATTTTTATGATAAAGATGCAAAGTAAAATAAAAGCAAAATAAAAGGCAACGGATATAGCTAAGTGTTGGAAGATTAATATGATGGAAAATAGACCCGGGGGCCATAGGTTTCACTAGTGGCTTCTCTCGAAAGCATAAGTATTTACGGTGGTGAACAAATTACTGTTGAGCAATTGACAGAATTGAGCATAGTTATGAGAATATCTAGGTATGATCATGTATATAGGCATCACGTCCAAGACAAGTAGATCGACTCCTGCCTGCATCTACTACTATTACTCCACACATCGACCGCTATCCAGCATGCATCTAGAGTATTAAGTTCATAAGAATAGAGTAACGCTTTAAGCAAGATGACATGATGTAGAGGGATAAATTCATGCAATATGATAAAAAAAACCATCTTGTTATCCTCGATGGCAACAATACAATACGTGCCTTGCTGCCCCTACTGTCACTGGGAAAGGACACCGCAAGATTGAACCCAAAGCTAAGCACTTCTCCATTGCAAGAAAGATCAATCTAGTAGGCCAAACCAAACTGATAATTCGAAGAGACTTCCAAAGATAACCAATCATACATAAAAGAATTCAGAAGATTCAAATATTGTTCATAGATAAACTTGATCATAAACCCACAACTCATCGGTCTCAACAAACACACCGCAAAAGAAGATTACATCGAATAGATCTCCACGAGAGAGGGGGAGAACATTGTATTGGATCCAAAAAGAGAGAAGAAGCCATCTAGCTAATAACTATGGACCCGAAGGTCTGAGGTAAACTACTGACACACCATTGGAGAGGCTATGGTGTTGATGTAGAAGCCCTCCGTGATCGATGCCCCCTCCGGCGGAGCTCTGAAACAGGCCCCAAGATGGGATCTCCCGGGTACAGAAGGTTGCGGCGGTGGAATTAGGTTTTTGTCTCTGTATCTGGTAGTTTGGGGGTACGTAGGTATATATAGGAGGAAGGAGTACGTCGATGGAGCAACAGGGGGCCCACGAGGGTAGAGGGCGCGCCTGGGGGGGCAGGCACGCCCCCCTACCTCGTGCCCTTCTGGTTGATGTCTTGATGTAGGGTCCAAGTCCTCTGGATCACGTTCGTTCCAAAAATCACGTTCCCGAAGGTTTCATTCCGTTTGGACTCCGTTTGATATTCTTTTTCTGCGAAACTCTGAAATAGGCAAAAAACATCAATTCTGGGCTGGGCCTCCGGTTAATAGGTTAGTCCCAAAAACAATATAAAAGTGAATAATAAAGCCCAATAATGTCCAAGATAGAATATAATATAGCATGGAACAATCAAAAATTATAGATACATTGGAGACGTATCAAGCATCCCCAAGCTTAATTCCTGCTCGTCCTCGAGTAGGTATATGATAAAAACAGAATTTTTGATGTGGAATGCTACTTGGCATAATTTCAATATAATTCTTCTTATTGTGGCATGAATGTTTAGATTTGATATGATTCAAGATAAAAGTTTAATGTTGACATAAAAACAATAATACTTCAAGCATACTAACTAAGCAATTATGTCTTATCAAAATAACATAGCCAAAGCAAGTTATCCCTACAAAATCATATAGTCTGGCTATGCTCCATCTTCCCCACACAAAATATTCATATCATGTACGACCCCGGTTATGGCCAAGCATTTGGTTCATACTTTTAACGCGCTTCAACCTTTTTAACTCTTACGCCATACATGAGCGCAAGCCATGGATATAGCACTATGGTGGAATAAGGTATAATGGTAGGGGTTATGTGGGAAGACAAAAAAGGAGAAAGTCTCACATCAACGAGGCTAATCAACGGGCTATGGAGATGCCCATCAATTGATGTTAATGCGAGGAGTAGGGATTGCCATGCAACGGATGCACTAGAGCTATAAGTGTATGAAAGCTCAAAAAGAAACTAAGTGGGTGTGCATCCAACTTGTTTGCTCACGAAGACCTCGGGCATTTGAGGAAGCCCATCATTGGAATATACAAGCCAAGTTCATAATGAAATTTTCCCACTAGTATATGAAAATGACAAAATGAGAGACTCTCTATTATGAAGATCACGGTGCTACTTTGAAGCACAAGTGTGGTAAAAGGATAGTAACATTGTCCCTTCTCTCTTTTTCTCTCATTTTTTTGGGGGCCTCTTCTCCTTTTTTATGGCCTCTTTCTCTTTTTTTATTTAGTCCGGAGTCTCATCCCGACTTGTGGGGGAATCATAGTCTCCATCATCCTTTCCTCACTTGGGACAATGCTCTAATAATGATGATCATCACACTTTTATTTACTTACAACTCATGAATTACAACTCAATACTTAGAACAAAGTATGACTCTATATGAATGCCTCCGGCGGTGTACCGGGATATGCAATGAATCAAGAGCGACATGTATGAAAGAATTATGAACGGTGGCTTTGCCACAAATACAATGTCAACTACATGATCATGCAAAGCAATATGACAATAATGGAGCGTGTCATGATAAATGAAACGGTGGAAAGTTGCATGGCAATATATCTCGGAATGGCTATGGAAATGCCATGATAGGTAGGTATGGTGGCTGTTTTGAGGAAGATATAAGGAGGTTTATGTGTGATAGAGCATATCATATCACGGGGTTTGGATGCACCGGCGAAGTTTGCACCAACTCTCAAGGTGAGAAAGGGCAATGCGCGGTACCGAAGAGGCTAGAAAATTGCGGAAAGGTAAGTGTGCGTATAATCCATGGACTCACATTAGTCATAAAGAACTCATATACTTATTGCAAAAATTTATTAGCCCTCGAAGCAAAGTACTACTACGCATGCTCCTAGGGGAAGGGTTGGTAGGAGTTAACCATCGCGCGATCCCGACCGCCACACAAAGGAAGACAATCAACAAATACTTCATGCTCCGACTTCGTTACATAACGGTTCGCCATACGTGCATGCTACGGGAATCACAAACTCCAACACATGTATTTTTCAATTCCACAATTACTCAACTAGCACAACTATGATATTACTACCTTTATATCTCAAAACAATTATCAAGCATCAAATTCCTCATGAAAATAATTAAAGCAAATTGCCATGCTATTTTAAGACTCTCAAAATAATATAAGTGAAGCATGAGAGATCAATAGTTTCTATAAAACAAATCCACCACTGTGCTCTAAAAGATATAAGTGAAGCACTAGAGCAAAACTATATAGCTCAAAAATATAAGTGAAGCACATAGAGTATTCTAATAAATTCCGAATCAAGTGTGACTCTCTCAAAAGGTGTGTACAGCAAGGATGATTGTGGTAAACTAACAAATAAAGACTCAAATAATACAAGACGCTCCAAGCAAAACACATATCATGTGGTGAATAAAAATATAGCTCCAAGTAAAGTTACCGATGGAAGTAGACGAAAGAGGGGATGCCTTCCGGGGCATCCCCAAGCTTTGGCTTTTAGGTGTCCTTAGATTATCTTGGGGTGCCTTGGGCATCCCCAAGCTTAGGCTCTTGCCACTCCTTGTTCCATAATCCATCAAATCTTTCACCCAAAACTTGAAAACTTCACAACACAAAACTCAACAGAAAATCTCGTAAGCTCCGTTAGCGAAAGAAAACAAAAGACCACTTCAAGGTACTGTAATGAACTCATTATTTATTTATATTGGTGTTAAACCTACTGTATTCCAACTTCTCTATGGTTTATAAACTATTTTACTAGCCATAGATTCATCAAAATAAGCAAACAACACACGAAAAACAGAATCTGTCAAAAACAGAACAGTCTGTACTAATCTGTAACTAACGCAAACTTCTGGAACTCCAAAAATTCAGCCAAAATAGTACGACCTAGCCAATTTGTTTATTGATCAGCAGCAATTGGAATCAGTATTTTATCACGTTCTGGTGATTTTTAACAATTATTTTCGTGAACAGAAAGTTTCTGGAATTTTCTGCAAGATCAAATAACTATCATCCAAGAAGATCCTATAGGTTAAACTTGGCACAAACACTAATTAAAACATAAAAACACATCTAACCAGAGGCTAGATCAAAGATTTATTGAATAACAGCAAGGAAAAATATTGGGTTGTCTCCCAACACGCGCTTTTCTTTAAAGCCTTTTAGCTAGGCATTGATAATTTTAATGATGCTCACATGAAAGACAAGAATTGAAGCACAAAGAGAGCATCATAAAACATGTGACAAACACATCTAAGTCTAACATACTTCCTATGCATAGGCATCTTATAGAAAAACAAATTATCATAGCAAGCAAAAACTAGCATATGCAAGGAAGCGGAAAGGAACAATAGCAATCTCAACATAACGAGAGGTAATTTAGTAACATGAAAATTTCTATAACCATATTTTCCTCTCTCATAATAATTACATGTAGGATCATAAGAAAATTCAACAATATAGCTACCACATAACATATTCTCAACACGATCCACATGCATGCGAAGTTGACACTCTTCCAAAGTAGTGGGATTATCATTAACTAAAGTCATGATTTCTCCAAGCCCACTTTTATCAAAAATTTCATAAGATTGAATATTATCCAAATATGTGGGATCTAAAGTTGACACTCTTCCAAACCCACTTTCAATATTATTGCAAACACTATTATAAATCTTATATTCATCATGGGGCTTAAATAAATTTTCAAGATCATAAGAAGAATCTCCCCAATCATGATTATTGCAACAGGTAGTGGACATAGCAAAACTAGCATCCCAAAGCTTAGGGTTTTGCATATTATTAGCATAATTTACATCAATAGAATTTATAATAAAATCATTGCAATCATTCTTTTTATTCAAAGATCTATCGTGAATCACTTCATAAAGCACTTCATCACAATTTTCAGATTCACGGATTTCAAGCAAAACCTTATAAAGATAATCTAGTCCATCCAAATCACTAGGAATTGGTTCGTCATAATTGGATCTCTTATAAAGATTGGCAAGCGGATGAGGATCCATAGATATTAGCTTCTTTGTTTAGGAATAAATACTCAACTATTTCAACCAAACGAGCAAACGAGCCAAGTAAGACATCAAGGCAAACGAAAAGACGAACGGAAAAGAGAGGGTGAATAAAACGGCAAGGGTGAAGTGGGGGAGAGGAAAATGAGAGGCAAATGGCAAATAATGTAATGCGGGAGATAAGGGTTTGTGATGGGTACTTGGTATGTTGACTTTTGCGTAGACTCCCCGGCAACGGCGCCAGAAATCCTTCTTGCTACCTCTTGAGCACTGCATTGGTTTTCCCTTGAAGAGGAAAGGGTGATGCAGCAAAGTAGCGTAAGTATTTCCCTCAGTTTTTGAGAACCAAGGTATCAATCCAGTAGGAGGCCACGCACGAGTCCCTCGCCCCTACACAAACAAATAAATCCTCGCAACCAACGCGATGAGGGGTTATCAATCCCTTCACGGTCACTTACGAGAGTGAGATCTGATAGATATGATAGGATAATATTTTTGGTATTTTTATGATAAAGATGCAAAGTAAAAAAAAGAAAAAAAAGGCAACGGATATAGCTAAGTGTTGGAAGATTAATATGATGGAAAATAGACCCGGGGGCCATAGGTTACACTAGTGGCTTCTCTCGAAAGCATAAGTATTTACGGTGGGTGAACAAATTACTGTTGAGCAATTGACAAAATTGAGCATAGTTATGAGAATATCTAGGTGCGATCATGTATATAGGCATCACGTCCAAGACAAGTAGACCGACTCCTGCCTGCATCTACTACTATTACTCCACACATCTACCACTATCCAGCATGCATCTAGAGTATTAAGTTCATAAGAACAGAGTAACGCTTTAAGCAAGATGACATGACGTAGAGGGATAAATTCATGCAATATGATAAAAACCCCATCTTGTTATCCTCGATGGCAACAATACAATACGTGCCTTGCTGCCCCTACTGTCACTGGGAAAGGACACCGCAGGATTGAACCCAAAGCTAAGCACTTCTCCCATTGCAAGAAAGATCAATCTAGTAGGCCAAACCAAACTGATAATTCGAAGAGACTTGCAAAGATAACCAATCATACGTAAAAGAATTCAGAAGATTGAAATATTGTTCATAGATAAACTTGATCATAAACCGACAATTCATCGGTCTCAACAAACACACCGCAAAAGAAGATTACATTGAATAGATCTCCACGAGAGAGGGGGAGAACATTGTATTGAGATCCAAAAAGAGAGAAGAAGCCATCTAGCTCATAACGATGGACCCGAAGGTCTAAGCTAAACTACTGACACATCATTGGAGAGGCTATGGCGGAGCTCCGGAACATGCCCCAAGATGGGATCTCATGGGTATAGAAGGTTGCGGCGGCGGAATTAGGTTTTCGGCTCCGTATCTGGTAGTTGGGGGTACGAAGGTATATATAGGAGGAAGGAGTACGTCGGTGGAGCAACAGGGGGGCCACGAGGGTGGAGGGCACGCCTGGGGGGGGGGGTAGGCGCGCCCCTACCTCGTGCCCTCCTGGTTGATGTCTTGACGTAGGGTCCAAGTCCTCTGGATCACGTTCGTTCCAAAAATCACGTTCCCAAAGGTTGCATTCCGTTTGGACTCCGTTTGATATTCTTTTTCTGCGAAACTCTGAAGTAGGCAAAAAAACAGCAATTCTGGGCTGGGCCTCCGGTTAATAGGTTAGTCCTGAAAATAATATAAAAGTGAATAATAAAGCCCAATAATGTCCAAAACAGAATATAATATAGCATGGAAGAATCAAAAATTATAGATACGTTGGAGACGTATCACCAGGTACTATGACCAGAAGAGCTTCTCCGTGGTGTTCCCTTCCTGGGCCCAGAAGAATAGTGCGGCGTCGGCCGCACTCCTCGGAAGATCCGCAAAGGCATCTGGAGAACTCCATAGTTGAGTGGAAGGCACATTTCTGACTGCCGAATTTAGTCTGCAAAAGAAAGGGCTTACCAGCTGCTATCTGTTCGACCTGCTTGATGTCCTCGCGAGCCGCCCGGGACTCGGTCTGCGCCTCCTTGGCCCCCTGGAGAGCCTTGGCGAGATCGACCTCTTGGGCCTTATTCTTCTCTTCCAAGGCCTCGCACTTGCCGGCGACGTCTTTGAGCTCTTGCTCCACTTCGGTCACCCGCTCCTCGTATTGGCGGCGGGCGACCTGCTCGGCCTTTAAATCCGCGGCCGCTTTGTCAGTGGCTGCTTGGCTCACATGTGCCTGCTCCTTGGCTTGGGCAAGGGCGCTCTTCAAGGTCTCGACCTCGGCCGCACTACGTGTAATCATGATCAGGGCAATACACGCACTTAAAACTATGCATTGGCATATAATTTCAAGTGTGTAAATAATTTTGCAAACATACCTTGCGCCTCATCGAACCGCTTGTTCATGTGGATAATATCCTCATCGGCCAGCTCCAGCTTTCGCTCGAGTTCAGAAACTTCAGCGGCCTGGGCGGTCGCCGCTAACAGTGAAGCCTGTTTATCAAAATAGACAAGTATGTTATCTCCTACGAATATTAATTGATCCTCTGTTCGGTTGCTTTTTTCAAAAGCCAAACAGAGTCTCAGGGGCTACTATCTATACACAGGCATATTTTTTGCATATGAAAAGCGGCTAAGAATATTACATCGCATACCTCAAAGCCTGTTAATAGGCTGGTGAAGGCTTCGTTCAGCCCGCTTTTGGCGGACTGAACCTTCTCAACCACCGTACCCATCAGGGTACGGCGCTCCTTCACGATGGAAGCACGTTGCGGTGTGTCCATTAGAGGGTTTGATGCCTCCGGATTAGTGGAGGTCGCCGTCAGAGTAGCCGCTCCCCCCTCCTTTGAAGGGGGTGGCTCGCTCGATTTTGGAGCCACATGGATCTCCGGAATGGTGTTCGGCCGGGGGCCGGACTGGTCAGGGCCCCCGTCGTCAGTCTACATGGGGGTTGCACCCCCCATGTTCCCGGCAACTGAGGCATTACCCTCTGGCACCGTCTTGGTGGCCTCGCGCACCTCTCCGTGGCTCGGAGAGGCCCTTTGGGACAACACTTCCGTGTCGTCGCGGAGAGGCTCGTGGAGGCGTCTTGCTCTCCACCATCCCCGGCTCCAGCAAGTTCCCCGAAGATGATGATAGTTGGGGGAGATCGCGGGACGGACTGAAGCACACAATACAATGTGTTAAAACTACAATCATAAAGACCGGATATATGTACAGTATCCTGGGATACTTATGATGCGGCCAGGGGCTTCGACCTGGGGCACCACTCAGGCATGGCTTCGGCATCCGAATCCGAGCCGTCCAGGAGGGATATCTTCCCCCTCTTGGACGCCTCCGCCTCTGGGTCTACGGTGGCTGCCCTTTTCTTCTTCCTCCCCTTAAGGCGAGAATCACTTTCGGCCTCCTCCCCCTCTTCGTCTTCATCTCCCTCATGGGAGGAGGGAGCCTTGGTCTCCCCGGACATAGCGTCTGAAGTACCTTTATGGCGGAGGCCACCTTTGGCCTCCTTGCTCTTCTTCTTGGCCTTCTTCTCCGGCACCTGATACGGCGCCGGGACCAGCATCCTCGTTAACAGAGGAATGGCTGGGTCTTCGGGCAGCGGAGCTGAACACTTGATCTACTCCGCCTTCTTCGTCCAGCCCTGAAATAATGGATGGAAGGCTCAGCATACTCTTTGATTGGTAAACTAAAGTTATGTTCGGAAATTAAAATACTTACTGGGGTGGCCGGATGAGCGCAGTCGAGGCTGATGTCGTCAGTCTTCTCTGGCCCACGACATCTAGGCCTTAAAGAGCAGCTTCCAGATCTCTTCATGCGTCATGCCGAAGAATCGCTGCAGGGTCCGCGGCCCTTCCGGATTGAAGTCCCACATATGGAGAGGTCGGCGCTGGTAGGGAAGGGTCCGGCGGAATAGCATCACCTGGATCACGTCAGTGAGGCTGGTGTTCTTTTCTATCATGTTTTTGATGTGCTTCTAGAGCATCAACACCTTGTCGGTCAAACCCCAGTCCAGACACTTGTTGGTCCACAACGCGAGCCGCATTGGGGGTCCGGATCTAAACCCAGGAGTGGCTGCCCATGTGGTGCCGCAAGGTTCGGTGATGTAAAACTACTCCTGCTGCCATATCTTGATAGTCTCCACGAAGGCCCCTTTGGGCAAGGTGACGTTGGGGAGCTTTCTCACCATGGCGCCACCGCAGTCCGCGTGCTTCCCACCGACCACCTTCGGCTTCACGTTGAAGACCTAGAGCCATAGGCCAAAGTGTGGGGGATACGGAGGAGCGCCTCGCACACGACGATGAACGCCGAGACGTGGAGGAAGGAATTTGGGGCTAGATTGTTGAAATCTAGCCCATAATATAACATGAGACCGTGGACAAAGGGTTGGAGGGGAAACCCTAGTCCGCGGAGGAAGTGGGGGATAAATACCACCCTTTCACCGGGCTCCGGGGTGGGGATGACCTGTTCTTGGCAGGGATCCTGTGCGCAACATCCGCACTAAGGTACCCCGCCTCCCGGAGCTCCTTGATGTCCTTCTCCGTTACAGAGGAGGCCACCCACTTGCCTTGAGAGCCGGATCCGGACATGGCTGGAAAGGTTTCGCCGAAAAAGTTGTCAGTAGATGAACCTTATTTTGGTTAAGTATTGTGCCCTTGTGGTTGGAGGTTGTGACTGTTATACAGAGCCGGATACAGTTCTCTTACTCAGAAGACTGCTGTGAAGTATTCGGAGGAGGAACCCGCCTTGCAATGCCGAAGACAATATGCGTGCTGAATACATCGCCATTGAAGACTGGTTCAGGGGCTACAGAGGGAGTCCTAGATTAAGGGGTTCTCGAGTGTTCGGTCTATGTGACAAGGGCCGGACTGGTGGGCCATGAAGATATAAGGCAGAAGGCCTTCCCTTGTGTCTGGATGGGACTCTCCTTTGCGTTGATGGGAAGCTTGAAATCCGGATGTGTAGTTTCCTTTCTCTGTAAACCGACTCTGTACAACCCTAGGCCCCTCCGGTGTCTATATAAACCGGAGGGTTTTAGTCCGTAGAGGCTATCATAATTTACATAGGCTAGACAGCTAGGGTTTAGCCATTATGATCTCGAGGTAGATCGACTCTTGTAACCCCTATACTCATCAAAGTCAATCAAGCAGGAAGTAGGGTATTACCTCCATTAAGAGGGCCCGAACCTGGGTAAACATCATGTCCGCTTGTCTCCTGTTACCTTCGATCCTCATATGCACAGTTCGGGACCCCTACCCGAGATCGGCCGGTTTTGACACCGACACCCCCAGCCTTGAGGAGCTTTCGAAAGACATGGATGTCGCCTTGTGGGAGACTTTTCCTCGGGCAGAGCGCGCCAAAATAGAGGCGGAGAAGAAGGCCGAGGAAGAGAAGCGCGGCGCGGGGGAAGCTGCCTGGCAGGCCTATGTCATGTCTGAGAGAGTCAGGAAATTGGCTCTTTGGCAGAAGGCTCGTGCGAGGGCCGTGAGGGTGGTGGAGGACGCCCGTGCCAAAGCCCTGAGTGCAGTCGGGCCCAAGCGCCTCATCTACGCTTGGCGGTACATGGACCGGGTGCACGCTTCCAACGAGGAGGAGTACCTGTTGGCACCGAATCACCACACCGGTGAGATCGCGCTCGCCCGTCGGCAAGCCACCAATCAGCTCCTCGCGAGTTGCGAGGCTGAGGAAGAGGCGTTGTGTCGGTGCGCTAGGAGACGGCCGCGCACCAGGGCACTCGTGGCACGCCGCAAGCGCTCCTGCGAGCGACGTGGCTTTTATTAGGAATATAATTTAGTTTCGTAAGGCGATCTCATTAGTTTTGGGACGCAAATGATAAATCATGAACGTTCGTGAATTATTAGAATCCTTAATTTAGTATGTAAAAGGAAAAGTTTGGAAACCTTGTGTGTCCGTACGCATTTTGTAAGTACGTGCATATAGCACAAACTTTACTATATACTATCGCACTACACGTCCCTCTCTATATATGCTTGCAGACTGTGCTACTCCCTCCGTCCAGGTGAATAAGTCATCTTTCGTTGTGCACCGTGACCAAGAAGGAGGAAAAAACAAGAGAACTTAATGTTTATTTGCTAATAAATAGCATTGCATGCAATGAACTAACCACTGCATGTCATGTTTGGTAGCCTCGAGTCTTTGAAAACATGCACACCCACATCTCTTATTGGTTAATATGTCAAGAAACGAGAAACAAGGTGGGAGTTAATGCACCGCGCCTAAGTGTTTTGGGATTATTTGGTTTTCATAAAGTGACTTATACACCTAGACGGAGGGAGTACTACTATTACTTATGTACGTGCAAATGCACGTTTTAACACTACGATGTGATTTTTGTAAAAGTAGAAAAACAACACTAGTCAAGCTTGTGAAATGATTCAATGCAAAACAAATGCAAAAATGCTCGTTTGATTGTTTACTTTTAGCTTCCTTCTCTGTGGTTATTTCTCTATCGTACTTTGTACAGAGTATCTCACTAGTCGGGAAGGCATGCAAATTCCCAAACCGCTTCCTACACCCTGTATCAAATTTTTTGCCTAACAAGTTGTGCCGTGCAATTGGAATACCAACTTGAGTACTACTACTAGGAGTACCAGGGGACAGTTCTTTTAGTCTTCTAGATTAGTAATCCCATAACTACTACCTTCGTCGCAGTTTATTGGTCCCCGTTGTAATCTGTGTAAAATTTTAACCATAAATTTAACTAATGAAATGTTTGTGCATGTCGCATGCACTAACATTTTATCAGTTAAATCTTTGGTCAAAATTTAGCACAAATTACAATGGTGACGAATAAACCAGGACGGTGATAGTAGTAGTTTAGAAGCCCAAATAAATGAGTGAGGCGCCTTAATGTTACTCTCCGCTGTGACTAGTCTTATGGGAAAAGTTGGGGAAGAGACAGCTTATTTTTTAAGCCGCCAAAAGAACTGGCCCTAGGAGTAGTAGCTAGGGATACTAGGAGTAGTAGCTAGGGATACTAGGAGTAGTAGCTAGGGATACAAGGAGTAGTAGCTAGGGATCGAGTGTGCGAGATGAACCGGAGAAAGTAAATGTAGAGAGATGAAATGCAAAAAAGACGGAGGGATGTGATGGTTGCTTGTCCGTTTATTTTACCAGGCCACTTATTACTGGGAGTGGTGGGGTTTTGTGATATGATGGCTTTACTACCGCGCTACGAGCGGGGTGAGACTCCCGTGCAACGCCGCCCTCTACACTAGTACTACATCAGTCATGGTTTATTAGTCCCCCATTGAATTTGACTGAAGATTTAACTGACAAAATGTTAGTGCATGTCAACAAAAACTATATCGTTGGATTCGTATTTCAACATAGTTTTCAATGATATAATTTTAGGTGACATGCCTGAGCATTTATCGTACTATATATAATGTTAGTTAAATTTTTGGTCGTACTAAGCTATAGTAAGGTGCCCGTCCGTTGCACGGAACAGTGAAATGCATTGATCGGGGAGTTGTTTATTTTGACAAAGGATGTGGGGGTCATCTCATGTGTAATGGGTATCGATAGGTTTCTTCATATATTATTTCATCTCTAGAGCTCACAAACATCCAGGTGAAATAGATAAAAAAGTATCTTTTGCAAACAAAAGCGTTCAACTGCTCAACCTGCATCCAAAACTTGTGAAGAAATAACACTTATTGTGCTTTGCAAGAAATGATCTTTAAGAATTAGTTTTTGAGTATCAATTGTTATACATGTTGGCTATAGATGACATGGCACTTTCTTATACTCAATAGTTGGCTACACTATTAAGTATTAACCATGCTCTTATACACCTAGACGGAGGGATTAAATCAGGATGACTTGGAAGGGGGCAGAGGAGATGCAAGAAATGGTTCATCATAAGTCTTTCACCAGTACTGTAGTAAAAATTCTCAGTTAATCTCATAAATGGCAAGCGAGAACTCTAATGGAGCAAAAGCATACATGGAATATTCTAGACTAAACCATAAATGGATGAACTTTTATTCAAGCGCGATACTCTAATAGAACAAGATCATGCATGGAAGGTTCTATACTATATAAATAAGAAGTCTCCACATGCTTAGACAGCGGATTACATTGAGCGAAGACTAATGATCATCATTTAACTTGGTAATGCATATGTCCAGGTGAACCTCCTTGGAGTCCCCGTGAACCATGTTGGGGGGAAATCATACCATGCGTCTTCCATGTCAACATCGGCGGGAAGGTCCCAGCTCGGCACAGTCCTTTTCAGCGTCATGGAGTTGGTGTGGGCGCCCACGTACCTCTGAGGGGCAGTAATAGTGAGCATGCACCCATACATTAGCCTCGTGTCAGTGTCAGTATCAGCGGCGTCGCCCCTGACGCACACTATAGAGACGGGGCAGCGGCCTGCGCGGGCCTCATCGGTGCCCACGATCAAGAGGAAGACGTTGTCGTCCTCCTCCGAGACTAGCAGGCGGCGGTGATCCTCCAGCGATTCCGGCACGATGAATGGGTAGCACGTATCGTACTTTATATTCTTTGCTGCGGGCCAGTAGTGATAGATAGACGCTTGCGTGAGGTGATGCACGATGCTCGCCGGCGAGCCCCAAAACGGCAAGGGGCACTCATAGCAGTAGACGAAGGGCTCCTTGGAGGCATCGACCAGGCCGTCCATGAAATAGGAGTGGCTGTAGGGGACATTGCGCCAGTTGAATATATGAGCAAGTTACTACGAGATTTAATCCGAATAAGAACAAAATAAATCATGACGGCTATAACATAGATTCAACTAATCATGTGGACTAGCATAGTAGATGAACAGATCGAATCTAGGACACAGACTAGAAACATGAATTCTACCACGATTTCAAACACGATGGACAGAAACACATACGGTGCAACGGGAGCAGCACCATTAGCGTTGAGGTTGTCGCCCAGGTCATTGAGGAAGAGGTTGCCGAGGTCGGGGAAGAAGTCGTCGCCGGTGAAGTCGTGGCTGTCAGCAGTCGCGCGAGTGCGCTCCCCAAATTTCAATAGCGCCCGCCGAATGGAGCGCATGAGGGAGTGGCTATAGGGGACGTTGCGGCCGCCGAATGGAGCGCAGGAGTAGCACACGAAGAAGTAGAGGGTGCTCCTCCCTAGTCTCTATCTCTACTCTTATCTTTATCTCTACTACTCTTCTTTCTTTTTTATAATCACTAGTAGTTGTAAAATCGAATAGTACTGTGCCGCCCGCTGCACGCCCGGCTGAACACGCCTCTCGCCTCCGTTAAACCCACATGCAAACCAAGAAACCTACTCTGGCCCGCGGGAAGAAATTTGCCGGTTGCCGTTGGAGAATAATAGAGTCACGTCCAATCCATTTGAGTTAATTGCGTGTATGATTCTCCCTCTATAAAAAGTTAATTGCATCCATAACCTTGTATTCTAAGTACTCTGTGGGTTCCACTGTCAGTACAGTGTACATGACTTGCAGGCTGGCTACAGATTCGTACAGAAAGTTAAAAAACAAATCCATCCATAATCTTGTATTCTAAGTACTCTGTGGGTTCCATTGCCAGTACAGTAGCGAAAGAAGTATATATTAAAAAAAGTAAAAAGCTAAAGTTTAGGACATAATTCGAACTCAGGTCATCGCGCTGCGAGCATCCGGCCCACACCAGTACACCAGGTGTTTGTTGCGGACGATGCAAGAGATAAACCTTTATAGGAATGAGCCCGTCCGTTGCAACGGATCCAAAGTAGAATAATACATATTCACAAATTTGAAAGAAAACAGTTTAGTTTTGAGATACATATCACAAAAACTATCTTATGTTTCACTCCAAATATATTCTTTGGGCTGTTTTGATGAGGTAAGGGAGGAATGTGGTTGGTTTCAAGATACTATGGGCTTTTGTGTAAACTGGAGCACAGAAGTGGGAATTGTTGCAAAAGGCCACAACTTACATCACAGCCGTTAGATGCAGATCCAATGGTCAGAAATGGCGGATGGCAGACACACCATCATCACCAACTGAGTCTTTTATAGGAGTAGGAGTAGAGAAAAAATCGAGTTGGTGATGATGGTGTGCCTGCCATCTTATAATATAGACCGTCCGATCTATATCTGACGGATAGAAAGCAAACTATGACAATTTTACAAAAGATACCCACACCTCTCTCCACATTTACAGATAAGGCCATGCCTCGTTCATCCTTATCTCCCACAACTTCATTGCTGAGCAATTAAAAAAGAAGTCTCTGGAACAATCTGGCATGGTGGCCGCTGCCGGCGCCATCCATCCCCATGCCTCCGCCCAGTCCGACGACCAGTCACCACCACGCCCCACTCCTCCTCACCTTATCTATCATCTTTCTCGAGATATCATTTTTCGATGAAATGGTCGAGATACCATTTTCCCATAAAATTCTCGAGATATCATTAGTTTTTACACATGGGATTACTCCTGCATGGGTCAATCACAACAGGTGTTTTGTAAAAAAAATGCATCTTGATGTTCCATGCAATGCACGGGCATCTTGCTAGTTTTTTTGCATATAATTCCAAACACCACGTAGACACGGTCTTTGACCATTTTACAACTATGTTAGTATCATTGTTGGTGGTCAGCCGGTGCAAGTTATAGCCCCAGGTGTTTTAACTTTTTTTAGTAATGATATCTGGCGATTGTTCACCACGAGCTCAATCCTGGCAAATCCCACGTAACCTTCAGATTTCCATCCGACGGTGTCCTGTTTTTAAGCCATAGTATTTGACAAAACTGCCACCCTTACACACGTACAATACCTGCGTCGCGGGCGTTTGTGACTGCCATGTCTCCTAGCGAACGTTTGCTGGGGATTGGAGTTAGCACCGATGGTGGTTCGTAGTCGTTCCACGCTCGGGCATTGAAGTTTGTAACTATTTTAGATTAGAATATACTACTCCTCCGGTGCTAGTAGTAGAGAAGAGTCCTACTCCACTACTACTCTATATGCAAACTAGGGCATAGTTTTAGGTACTGTAGGGAGTACCCGTACTGCGATCACTCAAGCAAGTTGTCCGGCATCGATATGACCCTACGCTGCTGGTATGTGTCTCGTAAGTCAAGCGGCGTGATGTAGTCATCATCACCTGTCCACTTCCCACAGCATATATTCGCTTCTCCATCTTTGTCTGCACATAATCGTCCAATCTTCCATCCCCGCTAAGGCGCCTCCCCCCTCTTCCGAAACCCAAGCACTAACAATTGCAGAACCGAGCAGCGTCCGCCGAAAGAGTGGCTAGAATTCGGTCCCCACAGAGGTAATCAAGCTCATTGTTTCGCGTGTGGACAATCTTAGTACCATGCCGCTCGGCGCGTGCTCGGCGAGGTTGTACCGTTTATTCAAAGCCCTCGGGCCGGAGCTTTTTAAGCCAGCTCCTTGCTTACTGATACCACCTGATCTTCAGAAACGGCGTGTCACGCAGCATAACGATCATAGGGTGGCGAGCATCAACCCCCTTGACTGCGATCCGATCCCCATCACCCTCACCTACATTAGTTGATGTAGGGTGGAACCCTATACGGCCGATCTTTCACGAAAGGAGCGGATCCCAACTAAGAACACGAAGAACAGGGGGGAGAACGGAGAGAAATCACAAGGGGAAACACTCAAGAACAAGTCCAATCACACATCCACTAGACAATCAAACACACAAGATCCACAAGGCACATGAACAACAAAGGGGAAGATACAAGGTAAGGTTCATCTCCATGAGGGGGTCTTGAAGGGGGCCACCCAGGAGGGGGTCTTGATGATATATTGATGTAGGGTGGAACCCTAGATGGCCGATCTTTCACGAAAGGAGCGGATCCCGCCGATGAACACGAAGAACACGAGGGGTAAACGAGGGAAAACACAAGAGGAAACACAAGAGAATCACTCAACCAACAAGAATAGATCACACATGCGCTAGATCGATGAACACAAAGGTAAGATACAAGATCCAAAGTCAACAACGGACGATAAAAACGGTAACCGGTTCTTCTCCGTAAGGAGGTCTTGATGGGGCCACCCAAGAGGGGGTCTTGAATCCAAGGGGACCTTCTCCATAGAGGGGCCAAGGTCACTCTCGAGGAGACGATCCGTATGGATGAGCAAAAGCTATCCTCACATATGAGCTACTACTTTGCTAACCCTAAAAATGGGGAGGAGAAGGTCTATTTATAGTCCAAGGGGCGAAGGGGTAAGTGAGGGGACGAAACGGGTACACGGGCCTCGGCCCAGGTCACGCACGCAGGCGGTGGCCGGATGATCCAGGAGTTGGTCCGGATGATCCGGGCTTCCGGGGTCCGGATGATCCGGGTCGGCGTTCGGATGATCCAGTTGTGTTGGAGCAGCTGCGGAAGGGCCGGATGTCCGGGTCCGGGTCCGGACGTCCGGGCGTGGCCGGATGATCCGAGCCTGGGTCCGGATGATCCGGCTTCATGTTGAAGCTTCGGGTGTCGTTGGGCATCTTAGCCGGATCGTCCGGGCCGGGGTCCGGATCGTCCGGGCTTCTGCTGACTTAGCCCTTTTTCTTCTCCGTCTTCACGTCCATCTTCCTCTTCGGATTCTCCTTGCTCCTTGGCGTCTCCATGGCTAACTCCTTGATACCTGAGTATGCACAATGTCTCCGTTCGAGCTAGTAGCCATGTCTCATGGTCATCGAAGTGGAATTGTGAGAGGAGAGATGTCACCTCGGTCTCGACAGCTCTTGCACGTGATCGAGTCATGGGTCCACTAGGCACTTGATGAGACGATGGTAGGTCCATGGGGTTGATCTTGGGATGCTCCGCATCATCTCCCCTCCCTTGGAAAGATCCGACCTCGGATCGAAATCCTCATCACCATGGTACGGGGAGAGATCTTTGACGTTGAAGATGTCGCTCACGGAGTACTTGTCACGTGGGATGTCGATCTTGTATGCGTTGTTGTTGTAGCGTGCAAGCACCTTGAATGGTCCATCGGCTCGTGGTAGAAGCTTGGACTTGCGTTCCTTGGGGAAGCATTCCTTGCGAAGGTGTAGCCACACAAGATCTCCAATGTTGAATATCTTGGGTTGCTTGTTGACGTTGATCTTGGTCGCGAGTCGTTCTACTTGGCGCTCAATGGTGTGCCGTGTATCTTCATGCATCTTCTTGAGGTGGTTGACTCGGGCACTCGCGTCCATGTTTGTGTGCTCTTGGAGTGGTAGGGGTAGGATGTCCAATGGGGACAACGGGTTGAAACCATAGACGACCTCGAAGGGGGACTTGCGAGTAGTCTTGTGTCTTGCTCGGTTGTAGGAGTACTCGGCGATAGGTAGGCACTCCTCCCACTCCTTGATGTTCTTCTTGATTAGCACGCGAAGAAGGGTGGAGAGTGTACGGTTTGTCACCTCCGTTTGGCCTTCGGTTTGTGGATGATATGCCGTGGAGAATAGTAGCTTGATTCCGAGCTTGGCGCATAAGGTCTTCCAAAAGTAACTCAAGAACTTGACGTCGCGGTCTGAGACAATCATCTTTGTCACTCCATGAAGTCGCAAGATTTCCCTACAAAAGAGATTGGCAACATGTGAAACATCGTCTATCTTGTTGCAAGGAATGAAATGTGCCATTTTAGAGAATCGGTCCACAACAAAAAAAACGGAATCCTTGCCATTTCGAGTTCGAGGAAAACCAAGCACAAAATACATGCTAATATCTTCCCATCGTTGGAATGGAATTGGAAGAGGCATATATAATCCATGAGATTGAGCTTTAGACTTAGCTTTGCGACATGTAGAGCATCGGTTGGTGAAGCGGTTGACGTCACGAAACATCTTTGGCCAAAAGTAGTTCTTGGAGAGCGTAGCAAGGGTTTTGTCGCGTCCAAAATGTCCCATTAGTCCTCCTCATTGAGATTCTTGCAAAAGTAACAAACGAAGAGAAGACTCGGGAATGCAAAGTTTGTTAGATCTCATAAGATATCCATCTTTGATGTAGTATCTATCCCAAGAAGTATGCGTCAAACACTTGGCATAAGGAATAGCAAATGTAGGATCATGCTCATACAAGTCTTTTATGTGCTCAAAACCAATGACATTTAACTCAAGTTGAGTGACAAGCATGCATATACGGGAAAGTGCATCCGCCACAACATTTTCCTTACCTTTAATATACTGGATGACATAAGGAAATGACTCAGTAAACTCACTCCATTTAACATGATGCTTGTTCAACTTAGTTTGACCCTTAAGGTATTTAAGCGTTTCATGGTCGGTATGGATGATGAACTCATGAGGTCGAAGGTAATTTTCCCATTCATGCAAAACTCGCACTAAAGCATATAGCTCTTTGTCATAGATGGGATAGTTGAGTTGCGCTCCCGAGAGTTTCTCACTAAAGTATGCAATGGGGCGCTTCTCTTGCGTTAACACACCTCCTATGCCATTACCACTAACATCGCAATGAATTTCAAAAGGTTTGTCAAAATTGGGTAATTCAAGCACGGGAGCATGAGTAAGCAAATTCTTAAGCTCATTGAAAGCTATGTCTTGGGATGTTCCCCAAACAAACAGTGCATTTTTCTTACTCAAAGCATGCAAAGGTGAAGCAATGGTGCTAAAATCCTTCACAAATTGACGGTAGAAACCGACTAAACCAAGAAAACTACGCACTTGTTGCAAATTGGTTGGTTGGGGCCAAGTTTTAATAGCATTGATCTTAGATTCATCAACATGAACACCCTTAGAAGATACTACGAAACCCAAGAAAACAAGCTTATCAACACCAAAAGGCATTTTTCCATATTAGCATAAAGTTGCTCTTTTCGAAGAGTTTGTAGCACGGTGCGAAGGTGGGTGACATGCTCTTTGAGAGATTTGCTAAAAACGAGGATGTCATCAAAGTATACAACAACAAATTCACCAATGTAAGGGCGAAACACATAATGCATATGACGCATGAAGGTACCGGGTGCTTCCGACAAACCCATAGGCATGACTAACCACTCATATAGACCAAACTTTGTTTTGAAAGCGGTTTTCCATTCATCACCCTCTTCTATGCGGATTTGATAGTAACCACTTTTAAGATCAATTTTGGAAAAGATAGTGGCACCGCAAAGTTCATCAAGCATATCATCAAGGCGTGGAATGTGGTACCTATAACGAACGGTGATAGCATTGATAGGTCTATAATCGGAACACATGCGAAAGCTACCGTCTCGTTTTGGCACAAGAATGACCGGTACGGCACAAGGACTCAAACTTTCACGCACATGACCATGGTCTATGAGATGCTTTACTTGCCTTTGTATTTCTTTGGTTTCTTTAGGGTTGACGCGGTAGGGAGCTTTGTTTGGAAGCGGCGCTCCGGGGATGAGATCGATTCGGTGCTCAATGCCTCGTAGTGGAGGTAGACCCGGAGGTAGCTCATCGGGGAAAACATCTTGGAATTCCTGCAATAAAGAGGATAACACTAGAAGAAGATTGTGAGAGTTGTTAGTTGTTGGTTCCTCGTCCTTGCACAATAGGACATACTGTAGGACACTTGATGGGTTCTCACACACTTCTCTCATCTCACGTTTGGTGGCAAAGAGAACTAAGGTTTCCTTGTCGCTCATCGTGGAGGCACTCAATTTGGGCTTGTGGCGCTCACTCTCTTTTTGGTGGTTCGCTCTCTCACTATTCTCTCCATGATGGGTGTTTTGCTTGTCGGCGAGCACTTGGCTTGGAGACATAGGACGTAGCACAAACTCTTTCCCTTTCATCTTGAAGCTATAGTGATTTGTACGCCCATTGTGAATGACACCTCGGTCAAATTGCCATGGCCGTCCAAGAAGGAGGTGGCACACGGTCATCGAAAGGACATCACACTCCAAAGTGTCTTCATAGGCGCCGATCTTGAAAGAGACTTGTACTCTATACTCGACTTGGATGGTGCCGGTGTCGCTTAGCCATTGAACCTTGTAGGGGTGCGGGTGCTTCATCTTGACCAATTGGAGTTTGGAGCATAGTTCTTCACTCGCTAAGTTATGGCAACTTCCTCCATCGATGATGACCTTGACGGACCTTCCATTGATTCCGGCCTTGGTGTGGAAAATATGGCACCTTTGATCTTCATCTTGTTGATGTTGAAGAGTCAAGACCTTGGAGACAACAAGAGCGGGACTTGAGTCTTCGTCACAAAAGATGTGATCATCTTCATCATCATTGTTCACTTGTCGGTGCATGGCCACTTGCTCAAGGGCTTCCATTTCTCCTTCACTCATGGAGTCATAGGTTCCGTCGTCGTTGAGGATCATGGTGCGCTTGTTTGTGCACTCGAAGGACTTGTGGCCTCGGCCTCCGCAAGTGAAGCATTTGATGGAACTTGTCTTGATGGTCTCATCGGTTGGGGTAGATGATGATGAAGCTTTCTTGTTGTTGCTTGTAGTAGGAGGACGAGTTGAGCTTGTCGAAGCTTTCTTGTAACTTGACTTGTCACCGTTGCTTGTAGTGGGAGTCGTCGAAGCTTGATTGTTGGAGAAGCCGTAGGACTTGGATGAGAACTTGGCATACTTGAAGTCATCTTGGACTTGTCGTTCCTCTTTCGTAGCTTGATACACTAGCTCGATGAGGTTCGAGTATGGTTGGAAGTCGGCAATCTTCTTGATAGGGTGATTGAGTCCATTCAAGAATCGCGCCATAGTTTGCTCATCATCTTCTTTGACATTGGCGCGTATCATGGCAATCTCCATTTCCTTGTAGTATTCTTCAACGCTCTTGGTTCCTTGCTTGAGTTGTTGGAGTTTCTTGAAGAGGTCGCGGTTGTAGTAGTTTGGTACGAATCGTGCTCTCATGACATCTATCATTTGTGCCCAAGTGGTGATGGGTGGTTCACCTCTTGCCGCTTGGCGCTCAATGACTTGTTCCCACCAAATGAGGATATAGTCTTGGAATTCGAGGGATGCCATTGCGATCTTCTTCTCTTCTTCGTAGTTGTGCAAGCAGAAGATTTTGTCAACCTTCAATGCCCATGATATGTATTCTTCGAGGTCATTGTTTCCGGTAAACTTGGGCATGGTGAACTTTAGCTTGCCATATCGTTGCTCTTCATTGTGTTGGGGTCGGGGATGATGACGCCCATGTCGGTGAGGATTGACAATCTCATGTTGCTCTTGGCGAGGAGGGTTGTCTTCCTCATGTTGCTCTTGGCGAGGAGGGGGTCCATTGTCTTCTTGCTCTTGATGGACTTGACGTTCTTGCCTCGCTTGAGTAGGAGCTTGTCTATCTTGACGAGGAGCTTGTCGATCTTGATGAGGAGCTTGTCGATGCACATGTGCTTGGAAAATCCTTTCTTGAGCTTCGTCGCGAAGTGCTTCTTGATGTAGTCGAGCTTGTCGGCCTCGATTGGCTACGGCACGACTTGAATCGTGAAGGGCACGTTGCGCCTCAAGTGCTTGAGCTTCACGTAGTTGTTGTTCTTGACCTTGCGCCTCGGCATCTTGTGCATCTTGATGTTGTCGCGCTCGCTCATCTTGTTCTTGTTGTCGTTGGCGTTGCCGTTCTTGTGCTTGTGCGAAAGCAGCTTGGTTTTGACGATGTCGATGCTCTTGAGAGTTGGTGTCGTGTATAGGATTGTGGTTAGCTTGACGGTCTTGACGCGTGGCACGACGAAGAGTGTTCGATGTCGGTGTACTTGAACCGGAGAGGGTGTCGTCGGAGTGTCGACTTGAGCGGCTCCGTCTTGAAGAGGACGAAGTTGTAGAAGAGCGGACCATCATGGTTCGGATATCTTCTTTGAGGGAACTCATGGATGTGTCGAAGTAGTCTCTTGTACGTTGCTTGGATTGTCGTAGGTCGGTGGCGAGATTGTCGATGCGGTCGCCCAAAGCAAGTTGTTCTTGATGCAAAGCCCGATGTGCACCAAATAGTTGAGTCTTGGTGACGTAGGATGACATGTCCTTGTCTTGCTCCAATAAGAGTGGGTTGGTAGAAGTACTTGGCCTATCCATCATTCCAAACAAAGATATGTGAGTGGGAGAAAAGGAAGAACCAATACCAAATGTACCTTAACCGATGTTGAAGGTGGATCAAAGATCACTCCAATGTGTAACAAGGAAATAGCACAATTGGTACCAATTCTTGTCGGTTCCTCACACCTACACAAGTAAAAGCTTATGGTGGAGCCTTGTTAGGATGGTGGCACAATTTTTGATGCGAATGTAAGCAAGATTCAATAATGTTGGAGAAGATTCGCGACTTGTAAATGCAACAAGTAGACCAATAGCAAGATATGGTACACGGAAACACAACACATGGAAAGATAAATGGGGTCGTGCAACCAAGGGTGAGCCAAAATGTGGAATCCACGAAAATGCTCTTGATGCACAACACTAGAGAGACGCTAGCACGATTGCACAATAGGCGGATACGAACTTGTGCACAACCTACTAAGCAAAAATGCAACGACTTCTATCCCAAGTATGCTCTATGTATGATGTTCCGGAGATATGATCCAAGATGGTCGAGTATGACAATCTTAATGTTGTATGATGCTATGGTTCTTGCTTATAAGCTCGTTGCTTATCTTTCCCTTTTGCTTAAAAGCTTGTTTGGCTCTTTGTTGTTTGAGCTCTTGTTTCATGCAATGCTTCACGAACCAAGATAGCAATTGTGAATGCAATGACAACTTTGTGACACAAGAGATGATTCCAAGATATGCAACACGATGATAGTATGTATGCTATGGGAAGTATGATCACTAATGTGCACAAGTCACGTTGCCGGCAATACTCAAAGGCTAGTCTCGATGGGAAAGCTACGCAAAAGTAAGGCTATGGGGTTATCAATGCAAATGCAAGAGAGTATGATGAGATCACGATACCAAGATGATACCAATGTGAAGTTGATACCACAAGGGTGTAGTCGTTCGTAGTAGTCCTTGGCGAAGATGAGCGGTGGTGATGTTGATGTCGAACTGTCCCTATGTAGCCAAAACACGAGAGGAAACGGTGAGCCACAACTCAAATTCTCAAAACCAAACGTGACAAAAAGTGTCGGAATAGGTAGCGGTCAATTGGTGGTATTGGAAGGGTTTGTGGAGGGGTTTGTGGAAGTTAGGTGGTGGTGGTCGAAGTGGGTATGCGGAGGCGTAGGCGGCGGTGGTCAAAAACTGTAGGAAATGCAGTTTTGACAGAAGAAGCCGGATGATCCGGGCAAACAGCCGGATGATCCGGGCAGGTCAATCTCGCTCGGGGATGGCTCGGGATGAACTCAAAAACGGCCACAAATTTGGGGATTTCGCGGATTTTGGAGGGATTGCGAGGTGGAGATGGTGAGGGAAGGCTAGATTCACTTGCAACACAACAAACTCATGGATCAAAACCAACAAAACGTCATCAAAACTCACAAATCACAAAAAAAATTGGGGCTATTTTTGTGGGGATTTTCGGATTAGGATGAAAAACAACAAAAACAAGCTAGAAAACAAAGAGGGGAGGCTCTGAAATCGTGATCAACGTGGCTCTGATACCAAGATGATGTAGGGTGGAACCCTAGATGGCCGATCTTTCACGAAAGGAGCGGATCCCGACGCTGAACACGAAGAACACGAGGGGTAAACGAGGGAAAACACAAGAGGAAACATGAGAGAATCACTCAACCAACAAGAATAGATCACACATGCGCTAGATCGATGAACACAAAGGTAAGATACAAGATCCAAAGTCAACAACGGACGATACAAACGGTAATCGGTTCTTCTCCGTAAGGAGGTCTTGATGGGGCCACCCAAGAGGGGGTCTTGAATCCAAGGGGATCTTCTCCATAGAGGGGTCGCGGTCACTCTCGAGGAGACGATCCGTATGGATGAGCAAAAGCTATCCTCACATATGAGCTACTACTTTGCTAACCCTAAAAATGGGGAGGAGAAGGTCTATTTATAGCCCAATGGGCGAAGGGGTAAGTGAGGGGACGAAACGGGTACACGGGCCTCGGCCCAGGTCACACACGCAGGCGGTGGCCGGATGATCCGGGAGTTGGTCCGGATGATCCGGGCTTCGGGGGTCCGGATGATCCGGGTCGGCGTCCGGATGATCCGGTTGTGTTGGAGCAGCTGCGGAAGGGTCGGATGTCCGGGTCTGGCCGGATGATCTGGGCCTGGGTCCGGATGATCCGGCTTCATGTTGAAGCTTCGGGTGTCGTTGGGCATCTTAGCCGGATCGTCCGGGTCGGGGTCCGGATCATCCGGGCTGAGGCCGGATCGTCCGGACGGCGGTCCGCATCGTCCGGGCTTCTGCTGACTTAGCCCTTTTTCTTCTCCGTCTTCACGTCCATCTTCCTCTTCGGATTCTCCTTGCTCCTTGGCGTCTCCATGGCTAACTCCTTGATACCTGAGTATGCACAATGTCTCCGTTTGAGGTAGTAGCCATGTCTCATGGTCATCGAAGTGGAATTGTGAGAGGAGAGATGTCACCTCGGTCTCGAGAGCTCTTGCACGTGATCGAGTCATGGGTCCACTAGGCACTTGATGAGACGATGGTAGGTCCATGGGGATGACCTTGGGATGCTCCGCATCATATATCCCGCAGGATCTTCTCCTAGATGGAGGTCTTGGCCTCCAAAAGGAGTAGTAGTCTCTCTCTCTCTCAAGAGTAGAGGAAGGTAGGAGCAAAGCTCACATACAAATGAGTTATCACTTTGCGAACCCTAACTAGAGGAAGGGGATACATGGTCCTCTGGCCCGGCTGTGCACGCGCAGGTGCCGGATGTCCGGGGCATCAGGAGACGCCGGATGTCCGGGCTGAAGTGGCCAAACTTTTGGTGCATTCTGTCGTCGATGCCGGATTTCCGGGGAGGTGCCGGATGTCCAGGCTTTGGCAAGGCGCCGGATGTCCGGGGCTGGCGCCGGATGTCCGGCCGCTGATGCTGTTGGCCGTCTGTTGGTGCAGCTCCTTGGTGGCTGCACAGGTGCTGGATGTCCGGCCTCTGGCCTAGATGTCCGGCCGCTGTAGCTTCAGCAGCTCCGTCTTCTTCCGTCATCGCTTCCAGGCTTCCCTCGCGGATGGTGTAGTTGTTCCTTGGCGCTTGCACTCGTCCTCGTCATGCGTAATGTTTCGACAATACCTATGCATGCCCACAGGAGAAGTGTTCTTTCTCCCACCATTTTCTTCCTGCAACCAGCGGACCCATGCAAATCGTAGTCAACGTCGTAAATAGTTCTAGTCCATTTTTATTTTTCAATAAGAAAGTCCAAACCAGCCCAACACATTGGCGACAACACTTTATCCTCCGCCTTGGTGCGCTCGCCGCGGCGCCGCCGTTCGGCCCTATCAACATAGTGAATCGGGAGAGGACTGTAGTTGTGAGTATGACAGTACGGACCCACCAAGTCCACTCCCGAACACAAGCAAGCGCCTCTTTTACTACTCATATGCACCCCTCATTTTTTCCTCTAATCCACCCTGCTGATATCTGGGACCCACATCATTTTCAACATATAGTCAATTAACGACAGATTTGCACAACTTTTTCTTGAGGATTTGTTCGGAGGAGCAGGCTATAAACTGGGTTGTGCGGTCTCTGTGGCCCGTCTAACAACATGACCAGCCCAGAAGTTTTTTCTTTGGGAAAATAGGTAGCCCACTATTTCTTTTTGAAGAATACCCAAGCTAGGCCTATTTTTTTCTCCGACGTACTAGGCTGCAAATCTTTCAAGACGAGGAGAGATGCATTTCGGCTTGGCCAAAGTGTATGGTCAGTATATGTTAAAAGTAATATCAAAGGGGTTGAAAATTCAAAAAAATTATAGCAAATGGGAAATTAGTTTCTTTTTTTTTGTTTTTGTTCTTCACTGATATTTTATATTTCATTGGATTTTAACATGACATAGTAGTAATTTATTTTTAAATTTGTCTTAGTATGACTACTAATTTTTGTCTTAAGAATATTTTGTTCCCCAGCAAAAATTTGTGAATTTTTAAAATTGCGCACATTTTTTAGTTCAATTTTTTAACCCTGGTACTGACCAGAAAATGGGCAGAAATTCTAAAAATGGAAAATGGGTTGCAATAAATTCCATATGAATTAGCAAATGAGTAAAAAAAAATAGCAAATGGGTTGTACACACCACAGATTTTGAGGCTGACTAGTTTATGCAAGGCTTTGTCACTCAACACAGGATCTAGCAGCAGTGACTGTTGGATGTCCATCCAACGGCCGACGTGCTTCTTCAATCTCTGATCTTCCTGCTCCAGCCGCCTAAACTAGCACCGGCGGGACTGCCTGCTCCATCCTCTTGTGGCCCGTTGTGATGCCGCGCAGGCTTCACCGGCCCACCCTACTCCCTCCGCTGGCCTGGCCGCACGCAATCAACTGCCTCCTTATTACGTGGAAAAAATGATTCCTCCCACTGACATATGGGGCGCACCGGTTCGGAGGCTGACCTGTGGGCCTAATAAGTTGATGCGTACGCAGGGCTTGGTCAACTTATTCAACAAATATTCTGGCAGCAGTGACCGTTGGATTTGAATCGAACGGTCCTGCTACTTCTTCCATCGCTGCTCTTCTTGCACCAGCCGCCCAAACCAACGCCGGCGAGACCGCCTGCTCCTGCCTCCAGTGGCTGGTTGTGCTGCCGCTGAGACCTCACCGCCCTACTACTCCCACCGCTGGCCAGGCCCTACGGCGACGACAGCCTCACACCGCAGCCGAACCAGTGAACCCTCGTACTCCTCTCCGCGTGGGCATCCACTGCCGCGTCTTCCCCGGCTCCGCGTCGTCCCCTTCCTTGGCCTCGCTGCCGTCCACCGCCCTGGTGCTCTCGGCGCGGCATGGTCAACGTGGTCAACGAACGACATCCATTGGAAGTGGACTGTACATGGATAGGCTGACAGCTGGGTCCACGGCCGCACACAAGGAAATGCCTCCTTATTACGCGGAAAATAATGATTCCTCCACCTGACAGCTGGGACCCACCAGACGGGCCACCGTATTTCATGAAAAAATGTTTTCCTCCTAACTGCTTGGACCCACCAACTACATCTTCACACGCAAGGAAGTGCCTGACAGTCGGGACCCACCTGGTCGAAGCGTACGTAGCGTTGTCATTCTGGTCGCGAACGTGTACGTACATAATGGTCGATCGGTCTGTCTGCAGGCTGCAGCGATGAACCGTGGCCAAGTAAGGAAGGGCACGTGTCGTAGTAGAGGCGCGCACGTAGCATGTACACATACGTACAGCCAGGGTGCAAGTAAGTAACTACGGCCACGTAAGTACATACGGGCGGGGTCTCGAACGCCTACTCGTGCATACGTACGGCCAGGGCTCGTGTACATGGTTGGGTCGGAACAGAGAAACTGCGTCGTCGTGTTCATCGGGAGCCAACCGGCTTGGATGGAACAGTCGATCGAAACGAGGCCTGGCGTACCACAGAATGGAGGAAACGGTCTTGTGTTCGACCGGCCAAGGTCGAAACAGGATCCTGTTCATCGGGAGGGGTCTGGCGTACCGCAAAACAGAGGAAACAGACTTCTCTTGGACCTCCTACGGTCGAACGGGGTCCTGTTGACCGGAAGGGGTGTGGCGTACCGCAAAACGGAGGAAACATACTTGTGTTCGAGCGCTACGGTCGAAACGGGGGTCATGTTCATCGGGAGGGGTGTGCCATACCGCAAAACGGGACTCCACGAGATACTGTTCATCTCCACCGTCGACTGCCTCCACGGGCTACTGTTCATCCACCGTCGACCTCCTCCAGCCTCCACCTGCGACTTTTCATCCACGGGCTCCTGTTCATCCAGCCTCCACCGCTCCTCCACTGGCAACTGTTCAACCAGCCCTCTCCACGGGGTCCTGTTCAACCACCCCTCCACGGGCTACTGTTCATCCAGGCCTCCACTGGCTACTGTTCATCCAGCCCTCCACCGGCTACTGTTTAACCACCCCTCCACGGGGTCCTGTTCATCCAGTCCTGCACGGGGTCCTGTTCATCCACCCCTAACCGGCTCGATCGGGGTCCTGTTCATCCAGCGGTAATGGCCTCTACTACCACGGGGTCCTGTGCATTCAACCCCCCACCGGGAACTGTTCATCCAACCCCCCCAACAACACTCGTTGTTCATCAAGAGGCAGCATCGATCGGCTTCAGTTAGCAGCAGTAGCTAAGGAATCACTCGGGTTCAGTTAACAGCAAGGGATCGATTAGGGTTCAGTAACGTAGCTAGTGCAATCGCTCAGGTTCAGTTAGAGCCCAACGCCTCGCTCGGGTTCAGTTAGAGTGCAACGCCTCGCACACACGCGCGTACGTGTACGAGAGAAACGCGCAAACCTCCGTGCATCGCTCGACCCCGATCACCCACCGAACCGGGAACTCCTGATATTTTCCTCGCCCTCGCTTCTACCATGTTTTTTTCGTCATGGACGGCCCAAAGAATGTCATGCAGCTGCTTCTCCGGCCCGCCCAGGATGAAAAGTCCATTTTCTGTCATGATTTTTTGTCATAGAAGTAGGAGCGCACCACATCTATGATGATACCGGGTTTTGTCACAATTATCATCATAGAAGTGTCATAAGCATGACAAAAAAAATTCGTTCGGCCCAAAATGTCACGGATGTGTCTTTTTTTTTGTAGTGCCCAGTGCTCCACCTCATCGAGCAACTAGTCACTAATCGATGAGGTGTCGATCCCGTAGGTGGTTTGGTGGGATCTGTCGGGCACGTGGCAGCTTGGCGGAAAGAAGATTACCTTTTTTTTGACTGGGTAGAAGAAGATTACCTTTAATGACACTTGTCCCATGGGCGTGACAAGATAATAGGACGCGGCTGGGCAAGCGGTGCGACAACCTTGCCGGGGCTCCTCCTCCTAATGACACCTAATAGAGCATTAATTGCTTTTGTCCTAGCCCGACAGAGTTAGGTATGATAGCACTGTTTACAGTCTAATCAACATGTAATTACTTTTTTGGCACTATGGTAACCCCTTGAGCTATAAAAAGGAGGGCCATGGCAACCTTTACAAGGGTTCAAACCCAATTGAATTCCACGCACACTTGCACGTGTAGTTGCCTTCTCCTTGCACCATGCCGGGGGAAAGCGCTACTTGTACTTGTACATCCACACTTCCAATACACCAAAAGCAGGAGTAGGGTTTCACACCTCAAAGGTGGCCCAAACCTGGGTAAAGACCCATGCGCCCTCTGTTAGTCTCACTCTCTGCATTCTGTGCATTCCCCTAACTGAACCAGAGAGGGGCTAGATTGCCCCATAGATGGTCGTACACACCGATAATACCACATCTAATCATGCCAGTTTGTACTTCCTGATAATATTCCTCTACAGGATATTTTTCCCTGTCTTAAACGCTTCAATTTTTTAAATAATTCACGTTGATAATATGGTGGAACCTAACAAGTATGCATAGCATTTTTCAAGGCAGGCCAAGTAGTTGGGATATTATCATGATATAATCTACAATGTTCAGACCAACAAACACAAGCAAAACTACTGAATACACAAATAGCAGCAACAACACGTCTATCCTAGGGATACCCTAAACATGTAAAACGTTGTTCAGTTTCTAACTCCCAAGTAATATATACATCAGGAACGCATCTGCCCTCAAAACTCAGAATATTCAACTTTAGTTTAGGTAGATGGTCATGATCTCATACCTAAGGTGGTGGTGCATCCCTACCGTTCCGAATATATGCATGAGGACTCAGGGAGTCCCGAACTAAGCGGTCCACGGGCTGCCGACCTATCTCTTATGGGCCGGACAGGTGGGCCGCTCTGCAACTACTACAAAGACAAGCTGTAAGACAACTTTGTATCCGGACAAGAAACCTTTGAAACCTTGGTGTATCCTCCAAGTCAAGATAGGAGAATCAACATGCTTATCCCTTTAATGTAACCGACCATGTGTAACCCTAGTGTCCCTGGTGTCTATATAAACCAAGGGGTTTTAGTTTGTAGAGCCCGGAAGAAGAACCATCATCATGTTCATCTAGGGTTTAGTTCATCTAATCTCGTGATAGATCAAATTTCTAATCATCATATACACTTCAATATAATCAAGCAGGACGTAGGGTTTTACCTCTTCCACATGGCCCGAACCTGGGTAAACATCATCTCTTCGTCCCTTGTTCCCCATTGATCGAAGATCCACAGCTCGGGACCCCCTACCCGAGATCCGACGGTTTTGACACTACCATTGGTGCTTTCATTGAGAGTTCCGTCGTGAGATCGCTGAAGGATCGATGGCTTGCCTGATCATCAGAGATGGCATCAGCACTGGGGACATCTTCGTCCTCGGCCAACTCTTCGCATTCGGCGGCATTGTTTTGCACACCAACTCAGCCGGTCGTCTCAACCAGATCGACAGCTTTGCCTGTGAGCACCAGTTCAGGTTTGGTAACCTAGAGTACGTCACTGATGCTCGGGCCGATCTGATCTTCACCGGGTTCTCCGCCTTGCCTGAGGCGCCTGAAAACCCTGAAGCTTTAACTTCGGGCTCTCTTACCAACCCGATCCCTGGGCCGGCCCTTACCTCAGATCCGGCTTCAAGCCTGGATGCGACTTCGGCATCCGAAGACCGGGAGTAAACCCTGGCCGGACTCGCCCCTCACCCCACCATACCGGAGGTGGACTCCGAAGAAATCCCGCATACCGATCTGGCTGGTCTCTCCCTATTAAGCGAGATGCTAAATCGGATCCTCGCGATGAACATCACGGATGACCCGTCCTCGACATATCCATGGATTGGTCTTCAAACAGGCCATGGGGAATTTTACGTCCCACGCACCACCCACTCAGTAGCCATTGTCGAAGATTTAACCGACATGTTGTACTACGCTTCCGAGGAAGCTGACGACATGGATGAAGATGTCGACGCCACAGTTCATACTACTATTGCCCCTCCCACCACCGATGGTGGACGACCACCTCCACCTATGATGTCTATATGGTGGACACCCCCAACGACAAGGGCGATGGCACCTACGGGAAGAATTGCGATGACACCCTCAGAAAAGATGGTGATAATCCCGGCGAGGAGCCGCCCAAACGCCGACGACAGCGCAGACGACCCAAGGGGCGTAGAGGCAGGGAAAGACATACAAGCACCGGAGAAAACAATACCCCGGATAATATGGAAGACCTCGGCGACCCTGTTGCCCCTGAGCAACAGCTTGATGACTCGGAGGGGCATGAGGATCAGTATGACCCCGAGGACCTCAATGATTCCACGGACAATAACTACCTCCCTCTCTCCGAAGAGGAGGTCAGCCTCGGAGCCGAGAATTTCATCGTCCCTGAGGAACCGCTGGACCAAGAACGGTTCAAGCGGCAACTTATAGCCACTGCACGAAGCTTGAAAAGAAATAGAAACAACTAAAAGGCGAACAAGACACCCTCAACGACAGATGGAAAAAAGTCCTAGCAGTCAAAGAAGCGTACGGCTATGAGCGGCAAGATCAGAACAAAAGTTACCCGTGCCGATGCTTGCTGCCACTGTTTGACATAGAGGCCCTTGAGCCCGTACCTCCCAGAAGAACCCAAGCAGACTAGCCTGACCACCCCCTCGAGGACGGGATAGGAAGGCTAGAGAGGCGGCATACCTACCCGCTCCCCCTTGCCAAAGAGGCAAGGAGCCAGTAAGGCCAGAATAAGAATATGATCTACAACACGACCTGGCCACTAGAGTAGGCCAAACAAGAAAAATGTATGGATCTAGAGGGTGCACTCCCGCTGGACGGGAGGGATACCAAGCTTGGCGCGACCGAAATGATAGAGCTCGGGTGCAGCACCGAGCCCGGATGGCAACCGATCTCCGGCGCGACGTAGCCCGGGTCAGGGGCGCCGCTCACCCAATGTGCTTTATGGACGAGGTGATGCATCATAAGTTCCCCGGAGGGTTTAAACACGTAAACATCGAACAATACGATGGGCAACAGGCCCGGCCGTGTGGATCAAAGACTTCCTTCTCCACATTTATATGGCCCGAGGAGATGATCTCCACACCATCAAATATCTATCACTCAAACTCAAAGGACCGGCCAGGCACTAGTTGAACAGCCTGGCCGAAAACTCCATAGGGAGCTGGGAAGAGCTCGCGGATGCTTTTCGAGCTAACTTTCAAGGCACATATGTTCGGTCTCCGGATGCCGATGACCTGAGACACGTGGTCCAACAGCCCAGTGAGTCACCTCGGCAATTATGGAACCGATTCATGACTAAGAAAAACAAAATCATCGACTACTCGGATGCCGAAGCGATAGCCGCTTTCAAGCACAGTATCCGAGACGAATGGCTAGCCCGGCAGGTCGGCGAAGATAAACCGAAGACAGAGTCGACCCTCACCTCGCTCATGACCCACTTTTGCGTGGGTGAAGACAGTTGGCTGGCTCGTAGAAGCAACAAGCCCGCAGACCCCGGCACCTCAGAAGTTCAGGACGAAAACGGAAAACCACGACGCAACAAGAACAAGCATCGGCACAACGACGGTGAATCCGAGGATACAACAGTAGATGCCAGATTCAGTAACTCCAAATCAGGACTATGGAGGAAACCCTCTAAAGGTAACAGGGATGGACCTACTGCACTAGACAAGATCTCGGATAGACCCTGCCAGATACATGGCACCCCGGACAAGCCTACCGACCACACCAACCGTAACTCTTGGGTGATAAAACAGCCCGGCAAGCTCACGACCGAGGAGCAGGGAAAGGGCCCCTGCAGCAAGGACGATGACAAGCCTCACGGACCGAACAATGGAGGTCAGAAGAAATTCTCTCCTGAGTAAAAACCATGAACATTATCTATGCCATGCACATACCCAACAAGGAAAGGAAGCGCGCGCTTCGGGACGTCTACGCCGTAGAGCCGATGGCGCCGAAATTCAACCCATGATCGGCGTGCCCGATCACCTTTGACCGCAGGGACCATCCGACCAGTATCCGTCATGGAGGGTCAGTAGCCCTGGTACTTGGCACCATTATTGATGGGTACCACCTAACTCGAGTGCTCGTGGATGGAGGCAGTAGCCTCAATCTGATTTACTCAGATACAGTAAGGAAAATTGGCATAGATCCGCTAAGGATCAACCCAGCAACACAACCTTTGAAGGAGTAATCCCAGGCGCCGAATCCCGCTGCTCGGGCATGGTGACCTTGGAAGCAGTGTTCGGCTCGCCGAACAATTTCCACAGCGAAGACTTGATCTTCGACATTGTCCCCTTCTGCAGCGGCTATCACGCACTTCTTGGTCGTATGGCGTTCGCCCGCTTCAACGACGTCCCCCATTACACATATCTGAATCTAAAGATGCCTGGTCCCAAGGGTGTCATCACTGTTAACAGAAACATGGAGCGCTTACTCTGAACCGAGGAGCATACAGTAGCTCTCGCAGTAGAAGTCCAAATCGGCAATGAAGAACCGAAGCACCAGTCCGCCGTCAAGGCGAGAGAGACAAGAAAATGGGTTCGAGCTCTACCTCAGCACTCAGAGCCCCCCACACTCAATACAAATAGGGATACGCACCCCACAGCATGCCCACCTCAGTCGCGAAGTACATGCCTCGAATGCACAACTTTGTCCTTAAAATACCACGGGCAGCTGTGGGGACTAACCATTCAAATGCAAAGTGTTCGGTTCAACCGAGCTACGGTCAAACACGTCTTCGAACAATAATAGGTACCATCTAGGACCTATCAGGCATCAACCTAATATGCCACAGCGACTTCTCAAGACCCTCTCTCAAGGGCCCATCAGCTGATCTCCATCCCCCAAGGAGTACTCCCCCCAAGAGCAAAGGCGCAGACGTGCAGCAGGGCATAGTAGGGATGTTAAACCACGCATAAAGGCCCTGTGTAAACCTTTCCTCTGTAAAATCAATTTTTGTACCAAAGTACATGTAACAGTTGCTTCAGAAGTTCGGATTGTACGGCTAGACGTCATGAGTTTATCGGAAATTAAGATCATCCCTTATGATAACCTTGCATTCATTAATGTTGCATAACTTTTTCCACTCTCCGACACCAAAACAAACTAGTTCGATACATGTTTTATTCAATGCGATCGGCTAATAGACTGGGGGCTCGATTATAACACTGGCCCCAAGCATCACCCCTACACTAGTTCCTACCTCATGTGCTCGGCGTCTTGGATATTGCTTTATATGAATCGGTCCAAATTATGTCTTGGGTCAATAGTTGGTTTGCCCGGCTCATGTGTTTGCCCTCTTATGTTCCACATGTTCGGCTAGGAGGGTAAAGGGAGAACCACTGCGATTGTACTTCCAGCTCGCCTGATTAAGTACCTCAGTGGAGAAAGCCGAAAAGTAACTGTCATAATAAAGCGAGAACTGGTCAGCGATCCAACAACAAGTGTTAAACTACAAATCGATGGAGATTCCACCATGTTATACGAAGGGTTTGTCTTCACACAAACCAAGTGATGAAGGTATATACCTCGGCTCATCCGAACATCACAAAACACTAGGGGCTAGTCACTAGCCCCCGTACTAAAGCTCCTATGGCTAAGTGAAAGCACCAAAACCACATAGTCTAATTGCACCAAAACCACATAGTCTAATTGCCTCGTTTCCCCCACGTGCTGCCACCTCCGGGCACCAACATGCCGGCTAAGGGTCACAGTGTCGAGGTTGAAACATCCCTTGTAGCATCTAGAAGGGGGCTAAAGTCGACGACTGGTAACTTTCTGATTAAAATGGCCGCACAGGAGTCAAAATAAACAAAAACAGATAAAGTATGATATACCATACAAAGCAACCGCATTATAACGCACAAAAGTTCAATTGTCACATGATGGCACCCTCATTCATGAATTACAATTTTTGACCACTGGGCCTCTATTGCCCGAGCACCATCCATTATGATGGGGAAGTACTGCTCGGGACGCCTATGCTCCTTTCTAGGGGGCGGGGGTCCTGTGGCCATCTCGACCGGCTTGATCTTCGGCCAGTGCACCATGGTCTTCGCGAAGGCCATCCAAGCTTCCACGATGCATACGGAACGTTTCAGGACGTCGATGGGGGACACAGCATCACAGAGCTTCTGCACTAAACCGAAGTAGCTGCTCGGCAGCAGCCTTGAAGGCCACAGCCGGATATAGAGGTCCTTCATGGCCGGCTCCGCCATCCGGTGCAACTCCATCACCTAATTCATTTGATTTCTCAGGAGGGGGGAGGGTGCTCGGGCGCCTGGAACTGCGCCCAAAACAGCATATGCTCGACATCGCCCTCCTGAGCCGAAAAATGCTTGGCCGCATCTGCCACACTCCTCAGGGGATCCGCAAACGTGCATGAGGAATGCCACAGTCGTGTGAGCAAACCGAACCTGTGACCACCAAAAACACTTTGCAGTAAGTATGGCTTACCATCTCCAATAAGCTTCACTTTGTGGAGTTCTTCTTGGGCACCTCACATTTCCGCCCTCGCCTCCTGGACCTCCAGCTTCATGGAGGATAGCTCGGTGGTTTGACCCTTATTTTTCTGCTCAACGTCCTCACATTAGTGACGGCATCCTTGAGCTCCCGCTGCACCTTGGCCACTCTGGCTTCGTGCTTCTCACTGGCGGTCTTCACCGTCCATAGTTCGGCGGCCGCTCGCTCGGCCGCTATCTTCTTTTCGGCGGCCTCTTGCTTATCCTTCTTCAACTCAGCCTTGAGGTTCTCGACGTCCACAGCGCACTCCTCGCTTAGGGATAATCCCGAATACCTTGCTTGATAAGGCAAACTGAATTACTAACAAGTATAGTCCGGACTAACCTTGCACTTCTTCAGACTACTTGTTGAGCAGATCGAGCTCCTCATCAAAGCTTTTGAGCTTCTAATTCACCTCGGCCAGCTCTACAGCGTTGTTACCCGCCACTAAAGATGAGGCCTGCACAATAGCTTACATAACTTAGACTCCTGATTTTATGATTTTCGATCCTCCGCCAGGTTTTTTCAATCCCGACAGAGTCTCGGGGACTATTATATATGAGGATTGCATGACCTTGCATAAAATTCTCTTTACGAAACAAAAAAGAGGGATATTACATGGCTTACCTCGAAGCCCATTAGGAGGCCGCCAAAAGCATCCTTTAGTCCGCTGTCAATGGACGGAATACTTTGTAAAACCACGCCCATCAGGGCACGGTTTTCCGTAACGATGGAGGAGTTGTTCAAAGCCTCCTCCGTCACGTCCGGCTACCCAGCCGCGACTCGCTCCGTGGCGGATAGCGCTGGTGGCGGGGCCCCAGCTCCCCCTTTAGTGGAGGGTAGAATGGACGACTCCAGGGGCCTCAGGGGCTCCGGAACCATCTTCAGGGAGAGCTCGAGCCAACCGAGCTTCCCCTCTTTGTTTACCAGAAGATCTCCCCTCATGGTCTTTGGTGACCGAGGTGTTGGCCTCAGTCATAATATCGTCACCCCACCCCTGTGTCCAGGCCGGGAGGGGTCTGTCGAGACAAAACCCCCCTCCCCTGTCTCCTCGCCTGCCAACCACACCAACCATATCTATTGGGGTGATAAAACAACCCGGCAAGCTCACGACCGAGGAACAGGGAAAGGCCCCCCACAGCGAGGACGACGACGAGCCCCGCGACCAAAAATGGAGGTCAAAAGCAATTCCTCCTGAGTAAAACCAATGAACATGATATATGCCACGCACATTCCCAAGAAGGAAAGGAAGCACGCGTTTCGGGACGTCTACGCCGTAGAGTCAATGGCCCCGAAATTCAACCCATGGTCGGCGTGCCCGATCACCTTCGACAGCAGGGACCATCCGACCAGTATCCGTCATGGAGGGTCAGAGGCCCTGGTACTTGACACCATTAGCGATGGGTACCACCTAACTCGAGTCCTCATGGATGGAAGATGTAGCCTCAACCTGATTTACTCAGATACAGTAAGGAAAATGGGCATAGGTTCGTCAAGGATCAAACCCAGCAACACAACCTTTAAAGGAGTAATCTCCAGGCGCCGAAGCCCGCTGCTCAAGCATGGTGACCTTGGAAGTAGTGTTCGGCTCGCCCAACAACTTCTGCAGCGAAGTCTTGATCTTTGACATCGTCCCCTTCCACAATGGCTAGCACGCACTTCTTGGCCGTACGGCGTTCACTTGCTTCAACACCGTCCCCCATTACGCATATCCGAAGCTAAAGATGCCCGGTCCCAAGGGTGTCATCACTGTTAATGGAAACACGGAGCATTCCCACCTCAGTCGCAAAGTACCTTCCTCGGATGCACAACTTCATGCTTAAAATACCATGGGCAGTTATAGGGACTAACCATTCAAATGCAAAGTGTTCGGTTCAACCGAGCTACGATCAAACACGTCTTCGGACAATAATAGGTACCATCTAGGACCTATCCGGATCAAGCTAATATGCCACCGCGACTTCTCAAGACCCTCTCTCTAGGGCCCGTCAGCCGATCTCCATCCCCCCAAGGAGTACTCCCCCCAAGAGCAAAGGCGCAGACGTGCAGCAGGGCATAGTAGGGATGTCAAACCACGCATAAAGGCCCTGTGTAAACCTTTCCTCTGTAAAATCAATTTTTTTACCAAAGTACATGTAACAGTTGCTTCAGAAGTTCGGATTGTACGGCTAGACGTCATGAGTTTATCGGAAATTAAGATCATCCCTTATGATAACCTTGCGGTCATTAATGTTGCATAACTTTTTCCGCTCTCCGGTGCCGAAACAAACTAGTTCGGTACATGTTTTCTTCAGATGCGATCGCCTAATAGACCCGGGGCTCGATTATAACACTCGCCCCAAGCATCACCCCGACACTAGTTCCTATCGCATGTGCTCAGCCTCTTGGATATTGCATTATATGAATCGGTTCCGAGTTATGTCTTGGGTCAATAGTTGGGTTGCCCGGCTCCTGTGTTTGCCCTCTTACGTTCCGCATGTTCGGCTAGGGGGGTAAAGGGAGAACCATTGTGATTGTACTTACAGCTCGCCTCGTTAAGTACCTTAGTGGAGAAATCCAGAAACTAACTGTCATAATAAAGCGAGAACTGGTCAGCAATCCAACGACAAGTGTTAAACTACAAATCGATGGAGGTTACGCCGTGTTATATGAAGGGTTTGTCTTCACACAAACCAAGTGATGAAGGGATATACCTCGGCTCATCCAAACATCACAAAACACCGGGAGCTATTAAAGCTACTATGGCTAAGTGAACGCACTAAAACCGCATAGTCTGATTGCTTCATTTCTCTCACATCCTACCACCTCCGGGCACCGAGACGTCGGCTAAGGGTCACGGTGTGGAGGTTGAAACACCCCTTATAGCATCTACAAGGGGGCTAAATGCCAGCAACTGGTAACTTTCAGATTCAAACGGTCACACAGGAGTTAAAATAAACAAAAACAGAGAAAGTATGATATACCATACAAAGCAACCGCATTATAAAGCACAAAAGTTCAACCGTGACATGATGGCACCCTCATTCATAAATTACATCTTTCAAGCAATGGGCCTCTATCGCCCGAGCACCATCTATTGCGATGGGGTCTGGTGTCCATCTCGACCGGCTTGATCTTTGGCCAGTGCACCATGGTCTTCGCGAAGGCCATCCGAGCTCCCTCGATGAACAGAGAACGCTTCAGGACGTCTATGAGGGACGCGGCATCGCAGAGCTTCTATACTAAACTGAAGTAGCTGCTCGGCAGCGGCCTTGAAGGCCACAGCCGGACATAGAGGTCCTTCATGGCCGGCTCCGGCATCCGATGCAACTCCATTAGCTGCTTCATTTGATTGCTCAGGAGGGGAGGGTGCTCGAGCACCTGGAACTGTGCCGAAAACAACATATGCTCGGCATCACCCTCCTGAGCCACAAAATGCCTGGCCGCATTTGCCGCACTCCTCAGGAGATCCGCAAATGCACCTGAGGAACGCCACACTCGCGTGAGCAAAGCGAACCTGTGACCACCAAAGACACTTTGCAGTAAGTATGGCTTACCATCTACAATAAGATTCACTTGGTGGAGTTCTCCTCGGGCGCGTCTCGTTTCCATCCTCGCCTCCTGGATCTCCAGCTTAATGCAGGATAGCTCGATGGTTGGCCATTATTTTTCTGCTCAAGGTCGTAACATTTAGTTACAACATCCTTCAGCTCCTGCTGCACCTCGGCCACTCTGGCCTTGTGCTTTTCACTGGCGGTCTTCACCATCAATAGTTCGGCGGCCGCTCGCTCGGCCTCTACCTTCTGTTCGGCGACCTCTTGTGATGTGGAGCATCCTACGGTCATCCCCATGGACCTACCTACATCTCCCATGACACCACATGGATCAATGACTACCGCTCGAGCAAGGGCTATTGAAGCTAAGGTGAACTCGCTCCTTTCTAAACGAACACATTCCACATGTGAGACATGGCTACTACCTCAAGCAAAGACCATATGTGTGATCAGGTACTTAGAGGGAAGCCATGGAGCAACTACATCCATGGACAAGATGGCGAGGACACCAAGTACAAGGACGAAATGGAAGAGCTGCCAGGAATCTCGAGCCTCCGAACAACCAGACCACGTCGGACGTTTGACGTGTGGAACGCGAGCTAGCCCTAGGACCCAGCCAGTGAGTGCTACAGCATCCGGATGACCGACCCGGACCGGACGTCCGACAACTCCCAGCGCCCAGATGACCGAGCCCCTCTGGACACCCAGTGCCACCATCAGAGAACGAAAATAGCGGAAATCCGAGCCCTTCCGGACGATCGAGCCTTCACACGTCTGACATCCACCGGACATCCAGTGACATCTGACCAGAGCAGAATCACCGGACGTCCGGCGCCCTCCGGACGACCGGACCCTCGCGAGCCTCCGGACGTCGGTAACCCTCCGGACGTCCGATGCCTATCTGCGCACAGTGACTAGGGGCGATGCCCATGTACCCCTTCGTCCCTCTAGACTATAAATACTCCTTCTCCTCCAACGTTTTAGGGTTAGCATTGGTTTAGCTCATACTAGAGATAGAGCTTTGCTCATCCACTAGATACCTACTCCATTGGAGACCAAGGCCACCTAGGAGAAGATCCCCTAAGTGGATTCAAGACCCACTCTTGAGGGAAGATCCCCTAGTGGATTCAAGACCTCCTAGGAGATGAACTAGTTACCATTGTATCCCCCTTTATTGGATTTGAATCATGTATCTCTCTTTGTGTTCATGGATCTTGCACATGTGTCTCGTTGATTTGAGTGTTTCCTCTCGTTTCCCCTCATGTTTTCCCTCGTGTGTTCATCGGGTTCTTAGGTAACCCCCTCCAAATCATGAAAGATCAGCCCCTAGAGTTCCATCCTACATCATCGTGGTATCATGAGCCAAGGTTGATCACGAATTTGGAGTCCCTACCCCTCGTTTTTCTAGCCTAATATTATTGATTTTGTCCCAATTTCAGAAATCCACAAAAATAGCCCAAATTTTTTTATGATTTGTTGGTATGATGAAGTTTTGTTGCATTTGATCCATGTATTTGCTTTGCCATGAGTGGATCTAGCTTTTCCCCATCCTTTCCTTCATTTCCATCCACAAAGTTTGTCCAATTTTGACCAAAATTTTCTTCTCCCCCACCAACCCTAGACTTCATCCCGCAGCCCGAAATCGCCCAGGCTTCTGACGTCCGACCACCTCCGATTTTCTGACCCCCAGACGTCCAACCACCTTCAGTCATCCGATGTTTCCTAATGAAACTGAAATTTTTCTCCAAAAAATTTCAGCCACCCAGGACATCTTCCGCAACCGCATACCCATTACCACCTCCACTCCACTTCCACTAACCCCTCGACATACCCAACCGTACAACCGCTTTCGGCTACCACCATTTACCTTGTGTTTTAATAATTTGAGTTGTGGTTCTACGTTTCCTATGGTGTTTCGGCTAACTAGGAATGGTTCAGCTTCGACATCACGACCGCTCATCGTCGCCAAGGACTCGACATCCACAACGACCACTTCACAATTTTGACACCATCAACCATAAGTAAGGATGGTAACCTCAACGACACCTTTCTGTACTCCCTTGCCTTTGCATTGATAACCCAATAGCCCATTTTGCGTCACTTTCTTATCGAGACTAGCCATTGAGTATTGTCGACAACGTTACTTGTGCACTTTAGTGTTAATCATCCCCATTGCATACCTGTCACATCATCTTGGTACAAGCATCTTGGCATCATCTTTTGTGGCACAAGGTTGTCACCGCATATAGACAATTGCTATCTTGGTTCATGAGTTTGCATATGAGGCCAAACAAAAAGCTCAAAAGAGCAAGAGCCAACAAGGTTTTAAGCAAAAGAGAAAGATTAAGCAAAGAGCTTTTAAGCAAGAACCATAGCATCATACTACATTAAGATTGTCATACTCGATCATCTTGGATCATATCACTGAAACATAATACATATAGCATACTTCAGATAGAAGTCGTTGCATTTTTGCTTAAGAGGTAGTGCACAAGTCTCCTATCCGCCTATTGAGCAATCGTGCTAGCGTCTCTCTAGCGTTGTGCAACAAGAACATTTTCCGTGGATTCCACATATTGAGCTCATTCCTTGGTTGAACGACCCCATTTATATATCCGTGTGTGTGTTTATGTGTGCCACATCTTGCTATTGGTCTACTTGTTGCATTTGTGAATTTGTAAATCTTTTTCAACATTATTGAATCTTGCTAACAATTGCATAACTTTTTGCCACCATCCTCACCAAGCTACACCAAAAACTTTATTTGTGTAGGTGTGAGAATTGATGAGATCCGGTACTAATTGTGCTATTTCCTTGCTTCACTATTGAGGGATCATTTATCCATTTTCAACATCGGATAAGGTACATTTGGTCTAGTTCTTTCCTTTCTTCCACTCACATACTTGCGTGAGATGATGGATATAGGCCAACTACTTCTTCAAATCCACTCCTCATCGAGCAAGATGAGGACCCGAATAACTATGTCACCAAGAAGCACCTCTTCGGCGTGCAAAGAGCTTTGCATCAAGAGAACGAAGCATTGAACGAGCGCATTGACCTACTCACCACCGGATTGCGACAATCCGAGCATGTATCAGAGACTACCTCGACCACAAGCTTTCCAACCAAATGGAGGAGATTCATTCCTTGTTGGCCAACCATTCTTCTACATGATCGACATCATCAAGGCAGTGCCACTCAAGCCGACATTCCTCGTACACATCTTCGGAAGCAAGTCCTCCACAAGCTCATCCACAACGTCGCCAAGCCCATGAAGATCATCAAGCTCCACAAAACCCATTTCATGGAAACGGTTTACAAGGCCGCCTCCGGGAATGTGAACGACTAGGTCGACAAGCTAATTGACCTCCAGTCCAAGAGCAAGCTCCAATACGCCAAGACCAACAAGAACATCAAGATGGAGATGACCCTCGACAAGAGCAACACCATCGTGACGAACAAGCCCTTGAAGCCCAACGTGTTCTTCGCGACGCAACACAAGCCATCAATGAGCGTAATCTCCAAGTACATCTACAAGAAGAGGACCTCCGACGAGTGCGACAAGAAGAAGTCGCACACCTTGAGGAGCGCCAAAAATGAGGAACTGTGCATGAATCCCACATCCTCAACCTCAAGTTAATCAAGCGGAGCACGAGGAGCAAGCGTCTCAAATCCTCCACCACGACAAGAGTGTCACCATCATCTCCCTCAACACAATGAAGAGCAACGCTATGGCAAGCTCAAGTTCACCATGCCTAAGTTCTCCGAAAGCAATGATCCCGAAGACTACCTTTTATGGGCATTGAAAGTTGAAACGATCTTTCGCTTGCACAATTATGAAGAAGAAAAGAAGATCGCGATGGCATCTCTTTAGTTCCAAGACTATGTCCTCATTTGGTGGGAGCAAGTCATTGAGCGTCAAGAAGCACGATGTGACCCACCCATCACAACATGGAATCAAATGAAGGATGTCATGCGAGCGCGCTTTGTACCCACGTACATAGCCGTGAACTCTTCAAGAAATTGCAACGCCTCAAGCAAGGCACCAAGTCCATTGAATAGTATTACAAGGAAATGGAAATAGCTATGATTCGAGGCAATGTCACCGCAGATGAGGAGCAAACCATGGCACGTTTCTTGAATGGACTCAACCATCCTATAAAGAAGATTGCGGATTTCCAACCATACATGAAACTCCTCAAGCTAGTGCACCAAGCTACCAAGGCAGAGCGACAAGTGCAAGATGATTACAAGTTTGCCAAGTACTCTTCCAAGACATATGTTTCATACCATCAAGCTTCAACGACCGCAACACCGTCTACATCAACCAAGCCTCCTACAAGCAATGAAGACAAGTCAAGTTTCAAGAAAACTTCGACATCTTCAAGTCGTCCTCCTAATACAAGCAACTTCGAGCCGAGAGCTTCATCATCAATGACTCCAAACGATGGGACTGACAAGACAAGTTCCATCAAGTGCTTTACTTGCCAAGGACGAGGACACAAGACATACCAATGTCCCACTCGATGAACCATGATTGCCAATGACGACGGCACCTACGACTCTATGAACAATGAAGAAATGGAAGCCCTTGAGCACGTGGCCATGAACCGACAAGTGAATGAAGATGAAGATGACCAAGTCTTTTGCGATAATGGTTCAAGCCCCGCTCTCATTATCTCCAAGGTCTTGACACTTCACATCATCAACAAGAAGACCAGTGTTGCCACATCTTCCACACCAAAGTGGGCATCAATGGACTTTCCGTGAAGCTCGTCATCGACGGAGGAAGTTGCCACAATTTGGCAAGTGAAGAACTATGCTCCAAGCTACAATTGGTCAAGATGAAGCATCCTCGTCCCTACAAGGTCCAATGGCTTAGCAACTCCGCCACCATTCAAGTGGAGCACACCGTGCAAGTCTCCTTCAAGATTAGAGCATACGAAGACACCTTGGAGTGTGATGTGGTTCCTATGTCTGTTTGCCATCTCCTACTTGGACGACCTTGGCAATCGACCACGGCGTCATCCACAATGGGAAGACTAAGGCATAGCCTTGAGGTGGGAAGGGGTTGATGCCTTCCCACCCACCCAGGTTCAAGGCATGGTACTTTCAATTTGGGTTTGTTGCACCAATTATATTGTAGGGGGTTCCCTTGCAGCCTCTCTGTCAAGAAAAAACAATGGGCGAACCAATCACTATAGCTTCAAGATGAAGGGAAAGGAGTACGTGCTATGACCTATGTCGCCGAGCCAAATGATTGCCGATAAGCAAGCAACCACCCAACATGGAGAGAATAGTGAGAGAGTGAGCCACCAACAAGAAAGTGAGTGCTATAAGCCAAAAATGAGTGCATCCACAATGAGCGACAAGAAAAACTTAGTGCTTCTAGCTACCAAAAGTGAGATGAGAGAAGTGCTTGAGAACCCATCAAGTGTTATGCACTATGTCCTATTGTGCAAGGATGAAATGGTAAGGACTAACACCTCACACCATCCACCTTTAGTGATGTCTAATCTAGTGCAGGAATTCAAGGAGGTCTTCCCCGATGATCTAGCTCTGGGACTACCTCCTCTAAGTGGCATCGAACACCGAATTGACCTCATCCCTGGCGCACCGTTACCAAACAAGGCACCCTACCGCATCAACCCATGAGAAACCAAGGAAATACGAAGGCAAGTACAACACCTCATTGACAATGGGCATGTACGTGAAAGCTTAAGTCATTGTGTCGTTCCGGTTATTCCCGTGCCTAAGAAAGATGGTAGTTTTCGCATGTGTTCCAATTGTCGTCCATAAATGCTATCACCGTTCGTTATCGCTATCCCATTCCACACCTTGATGATATGCTAGATGAGCTTAGCGGAGCCACCATTTTCTCTAAAATTGATCTTAAAAGTGGCTACTATCAAATCCGCAATCAAGAAGGTGATGAATGGAAAACTGCTTTTAAAACAAAATTTGGCTTGTGTGAATGGCTAGTTATGCCTATGGGTGTGATGCATTATGTTATTTGACCTTACATTGGTGTATTTGTTGTGGTCTACTTTGACGATATCCTTGTGTCTAGCATATCTTTAGAAGATCATGTCACCCATCTTAGAACCGATATGCAAACTCTTCGAAACGAGTGCCTTTATGCTAATATCGAGAAATGCAAATTTGGTGTTGACAAGCTAGTTTTCTTGGGTTTTGTTGTGTCATCTAAGGGTGTTCATGTAGGTGAAGCTAAAATTGATGCTATTAAAACTTGGTCACAACCAACCAACTTGCAACAAGTGTGTAGTTTCCTTGTCTTAGCCGATTTCTATCATCGATTCGTTAAGGACTATAGCACTATTGTATCCCCTTTGCATGCCTTGCGTAAGAAGAATGCACCTTTAGATTGGGGACCATCCCAAGATATCGCATTCCATGAGCATAAGAATTTGCTTACACATGCTCCTTTACTTGCATTACCCAACTTTGATAAAACTTTTGAGGTACATTGCAACGCTAGTGGTAATGGCATAGGAGGCGTGTTAATGTAAGAGAAACGCCCTATAGCTTACTTTAGTGAGAAACTTTCCGGTGCGCAACTAAACTATCCCATCTATGACAAAAGAGTTGTATGCCTTAGTGAGAGTTTTGCATGTGTCGGAACATTATCTTCGCCCTCATGAATCTGTCATCCATACGGATCATGGAATGCTTAAATATCTTAAGGGTGAAACAAAATTGAATAAGAGACATGTGAAATGGAGTGAATTCATTGAGTCTTTTCCTTATGTTATCAAGTACATCAAAGGTAAGGAAAATGTTGTGGCGGATGCTCTTTCCTGCAAATGCATGCTTGTAACTAAACTTGAATTGAATGTCATTGGCTTTGAGCACATAAAAAACTTGTATGCGCATGATCCTACTTTCGCTATTCCTTATGCCAAATGCTTGACGCATACATCTTGGGAACGATATTACATCAAGGATGATTATCTAATGGGAGCTAACAAACTTTTTATACCCAAGTCTTCTCTTCGCTTGTTACTTTCGCAAGAGGCTCATGGAGGACTTATGGGACACTTCGGACGCGACAAGACATTCACTACACTCTCCAAGAACTACTTTTGGCCTAAGATGTTCCGCGACGTCTCTCCCTACACCAACCGATGCTCTACATGTCGCAAAGCTAAGTCTAAAGCTCAATCCCATGGTATCTATATGCCACTTCCTATTCCATATCATCCATGGGAAGATGTTAGTATGGACTTTGTGCTTGGATTGCCTAGAACTAGAAATGGCAAAGATTTTGTATTTGTTGTTGTGGACCGTTTCTCTAAGATGGCACATCTTATCCCATGCAACAAGATAGACGATGTTTCACATGTTGCCAATCTCTTCTGTAGGGAAATCTTGCGTCTACATGGAGTGCCAAAGACGATTGTTTTGGACTGCGACGTCAAGTTCTTAGTTACTTTTGGAAGACTCTATGCGCCAAGCTCAGAATCAAGCTTTTATTCTCTTCGGCATACCATCCACAAACTGATGCAAAATGGAGGTCACGAACCGGAAGCTATCTAATCTCCTATGATGTTGATCAAGAAGAATATCAAGGAGTGGGAGGAGCGCCTACCCATCACCGAGTACGCCTACAATTGCGCAAGACATTCAACTACTAACAAATCCCCCTTCGAGGTCGTCTACGGTTTCAATCCTTTGTCCCCATTGGACATTCTACCACTACCTCTACAAGAGTGCATCAACATGGACGTGAGCGCATGAGCAAGCTATCTCAAGAAGGTGCACGAAGATACAACACAAGCAATCGAGCACCAAGTACACCGACTCGCGACCATGCTCAACATCAACAAGGAACCCATGATATTCCACATTGGAGATTTTGTGTGGCTACCCCTTCGCAAGGACCGCTTCCCCAACATACGTAAGTCCAAGCTCCTACCTTGAGACGATGGACCCTTCAAGGTGCTAGAATGCTACAATGACAATGCCTACAAGATCGACATCCCACGCGATAAGTACTCCGTGAGCGACATCTTCAACATCAAGGATGTCGTGGGAAAACATGGCCACCTATGGGGCCATCAGCCCCTTGTGGTTCGGCAGGGGGAAGAGCACATTGCACAAAGAGTGGAGGGCGCGGAGCAGCACGATAGCGATCACACGGGCAGTTTTTACCCAAGTTTGGGCCGCCGCGACACGTAAAACCCTACTCCTACTTTGGTGAATTGATGAGAAGACCGTGGTGGAGACGCAGCGCTCTAGCCCGGCAAGGTTGCCCCGGGACGAGAGCAACTACGCATTTATGAGTGTACAAGGGTAGGAATCCTTTCTAAGGTTGCCACTGCCCTCCTTTTATAGGTCAAGGGGTCACCACAATGGAAAATTAGTCATTGTGTACTGATTAGATAGCAAACAGTGCTATCATACCTAACTCTGCAGACAGGACAAGGTGCATTAAATGCACAGCTTAGTGTCACATTGTGGAGTAGCCCGACAAGCCTTGCCGTGCCGTTTGGCCACCTTCTCTCCTGCCTGCATGACACGTCCCTGGACGGGTGTCATTTGGAGGTGAATTCCTTCGGAAATGGCTGCCACGTGACATGTAACAACCACTTAGTCACTTGGGAGCTCGACACCACACCCACCAGTGACTAGCATTGCTGCGAGGTGGAGCGGTAGAGCGTTGGCGGGGTAATCCGCCCTCGTCGTACCCGGCAAGCTTGCCAAGACAGTCTTGAGACTTGTCTTCAGGGTAACCTCGACCTCGCCGGGCTCGCCTGCCCGACAAGGGATGTTTTTCCTTAGTGATATCTTGCTCCTTTGGTTGGCCTTGGTCTTCTTGACCCGCCCTTTGATTCCTCAAAGAGTTTATCTCTTCTGCTTGGTCTGGTCTCGTGTGACGAGTGTTGTCAGGCCGGAGGGTTGCTGTCCGTGCACAAGTCAGTCGAAACATACACCCCTAGTTGTGTACCCAGACAGAAGCCCCTGGGCCTGAGCCATACGTGTCGGTGGGCACGTTGGGTTAGGCCCCAAACAGTGCATAGACACGTGGCGAGAGAATTCTGCGCGTGCAGCGGTTTGTCATGATGACTGGTCGACCAACGTCCACTTCGCTTAATTACCGCGGGTCGTGGGGTCGTGGGACTGTAGCAGTCAATGTAAAACGGTAACTTTCTGAAGAGTCGTGCCCTTCCCCGCGTCTTTTTCCCTTAAAAGAGAAAAACACGAAGAGGCACTGCTCATTCATCGTCCGTCGCCCCTCCACCATCTTCTTCCGCAAGCCAAGCGACTATTCTCCCTCCTCGCCCACATTCGCCTCCGAGCCTCACTCAGCTTCCTTCCCCCATCCCCACTGCAGCTTGAGAGATGGGGAAGAAAACTGCGGCCCCCAAGGGGAAGCGGGCGACCGCCGTGAAGGAGGTGGCCGCGGAAGGGAGCAAGAACAGAGCAGTAGAGCTGGACAAGAAGTGAAGGGGAGACCTGGTCTTCTTCCCATCAAATCTGGACGGCGACGCATTGGTAGCAAGGTATGGATATCTCTAGGAGAGGGAGGTTCCAAACGAGCATGGCGCACCCAAGGTTCTAGCAGAGGGGAAAGAGGATCCGCCGGATTCGTACCAATTCTTTTGCGCATATTTCATTTGTCACCTCTGTCCTCCTTTTTCGGATTTCTTCGAAGCGATGATGCACGCCGAATGCAATGTCGTGCATGGAAATTTTCACCCATTTGTGCGAGAACTTTGTCGGGGTCGCCCCCAATGTGGATCTGTTCAGGCACTATTTCGTCTCGCGGGTGGAGAACAAAGCACACCGTTCCGGGAACATAAGCTGGATGCCTCAGGTGGCGAGGGAAAACTGGGATTACCTCTCTGGATAGCAGCATGGCGCATGGGAGGAGTGGAGGGCAGACTGGTGCTGGATCCAGGATGAGGAGGCCCCAGATTTCTACCAGGCGCGGACAGAGTGCATTGTGCGCGGCAACGACTGGAGGGGGTTTGGCCTCGCCGATGACAGGCTCTGCCCTGCAATAAACAGGATTAGCCGTCTAAAGGCTGCCGGGCTAACCATCGGTCATGTGGGGCCGACTTCCTCCGACGTCGCATCGCACCACTTCAGGGGACATGTTTACCTGGAAGTACGGAGAAGCTATAGATAGGATGAGATTGTACCCCGGCCTGACCAACAATCTGTCAGTTTGTGGCCATGCTTGGCTGTGCGAACAACTGTTCGGCAGCCTTGGGCCATTCAAGTTGCCGGCAAATGTCATCCCGCTGAACATCAACTCCGCCCGGGACCAAATTTTGAAATGGATGCCAGATTGCAATGCTCATGGGGTTGCGGGTGACTGGCAGTTACCCGAGCTTAATGAAGAGCTTGCGTGGACCTCCAGCCTGGTGGAAAGGGCTACCAGGGTGGAGAGCAATATGTTCAAGTGCACCTCCAAGGTGGAGGAGGCGTTCATCATGAGGAGGATCAAGGAGGACAAGGCACTCCGGGCCGCCGCAAAGGCGAAGGCCGGGAAAGCAGAGGAGGGGGAGGAGGAGGAGGCCGAGGACAAAGGCTCCTCTCACGGCAGAAGCGAAGTGCATTCGATAGAGGAGGTTGCCGGGGACGAGCCTGCCGAGGATGAGTCCACCAGGATTGAGGCTTTATACGCTGCGGCGGCAGAAGCCTAGGAAGAGGACGGAGCTGAGGAAGCGGAGCAGCCTGGGGAGGAGTGGCTTGCAGCAGGCCCTCAAGCCCCCAAGCCAATCTTGGTCCAGCGCCCTCATAGGCGGGTGTATAGCCGGGGAGCAGCGGTTCCCGATCCTGCGCCTGATACCAAGAAAGTAAAGAAGACTACCTCCAAGGGTAGCAAGCCGGACATGGTGCGCCGGCAGTCCTCCCGCCTTTACAAGGCCAAGACCCCTCCTACCAAGCAATTGGCAGCCACGGGAGTCGACTCCAGCTCCTAGTCAGGCTCGAGTCCTCGCATTGCTCATCCTCGTCGGATCCCTCTGCGCCTTAGCAGGGCTCGAAGTTGCCGAGAAGCTCTGTTCCTCTGACCCTGAAGAGGAGTAGAGCGCCCTCACCGCCCATGGAGTTTGAGCTGAGCTCCATGCTTATTGATGAAGAGTAAGGAAGAACACTCTCCTTTTCCTTGCTGCAGTTTTTGTGTGTTCACCTCTTTGCTGACTGGACTAAGCGGCTCAGGCACGCGGAGCCACCGAAGACCTCGGAAGGTGCGGGTCTAGCGGGAAGCAGCGTGAATGACCCGACACCAAGCCCCCAGCTCATCCCCCGGCCTGAAAATACAGGATTGGCCCCTCCCGACAAAAATGATGGAGGAGAGCTTCCCACCTCCTCGGCCAGAGGAGGGGAGGAGACCACTCAGGGCGAGCCTTTCCAGGAGGGGCCTACCCTGCCCGTCGATCGAGTCGGCATCCCCGACAAGGGTTTCCACGGAAGGGTCCACCCAAGACGACACCGTGGTTACCGAGGGAGGGGATAGTGGCCATGGCCCGGTAACTGACGTTGCTGGGGAAATCAAAGCTCCCCCACGGCAGGCATCTCCAGGTAATTCAATTGCTCTTTTGTGTTCTGCTGCTTTTACCATCTCGCTCCGTGTCCCTGGCTTGCCAATGATTTTGCACCCTTATTATTGTTTGTTGACCTTGCTTGCAGCCCCTCTGATTGAATAGTCTGAACTGCTGGAAGAGGTGGCCAACATAGGGAAAGACGTTGCGGAGGAAGCCGCCAAGATTGTTGCCGTGGAGGGGTAGGAACATGCTGTCGGGGGTATCCAGGAGCTCTCGAAGGAATTGGAGAAAACCCCCGGCAGCACGCCGGGGTCGGGGGTATTGGTTGAAGAGAAAATCCCCCTCCAAAGCATGGACCCCCTTCACTGATTCGGCACCTTAATAGGGGCCCCGCCGCCAGCTTCGAATCAATTAGCGCCGGTGCTTGCGCAGCCTGGGCTCGGAGCCACCGGTTCATCAGTGGCGACGAGTGCGGAACTTGACGGAGAGATCCAGCGCATCTTGGCGTCGCTGTACCAGGGGGTTGAAGGGCAGACGACTCTGTCACCGTCGCCATGGACTTGTCTTTCCTGGAGTCCATGGTGGCAGGCATTAAGGAGATGTAGAATCGGCACAGCCAGAAATGGCAGGTGCTCAAGGAGCAGCGCAATTCTGCCAACAAGGTGGACTAGAAGCTGAGGGACAAGGGTAACGAGCTACACGAGTGGCACGGCAAGCAGTTCCAGGTCCTTATGAGGTAGCAAGAGACGATTTCCATGGCAAGGGAGGATGTCATTGCCCGGGAGGTTCGCCTGGCGGAGCGCACGACGCTCTTGGATGCGAAGGACAAGAATATCTCTTCTCGGGAAGAGAACCTCGAGGCCACCCTCTGTGCCAAGGATGATGAACTGGAGGCTCTCGTACAGCAGCGTACCAAGGAGCAGGAGGACAGGCATAAGGCAGCCCTGGATGCCCTCACTGCTGACTCTGCCGCCCAACTGAAGAAGCTTGCTGATGACCTTGCCGCTGCATCCACTGCCAAGACCGACCTCGACCAACAGGTGGCCAAACTGACGGAAGAGCTTGCCGGGAGTGCCAAGGAAGCATGACCCTCATGGAGGAGGTGCAAAAAGCAGAGATTCTTCTGAAGGAGGTTCAATCGCAACTCTCCTCCAAGAGCCAAGACCTTGAGTCCGCCAATTGATGTAGGGTGGAACCCTATACGGCCGATCTTTCATGAAAGGAGCGAATCCCGCGATGAACACGAAGAACACAAGGGGAAAACACGAAAGGAAACACAAGAGAAACACTCAAACCAACGAAATTAGGTCACACATATGCTAGATCCGATTACACGTAGAGATCACACGGTCTGAATCCAATAAAGGACGATACATAGGTAACCTGTTCTTCTCCGTGAGGAGGTCTTGAGGTCTTCCCGTTAGGGGTCTTGAATCCAAGTGGATCTTCTCCAAGAAGGTGTCGGTCCCTCGCGGTGGAGTAGATCTGGACGGATGAGCGAGGCTCTATCTCACATATGAACTATCACAACGCTAACCTTAACTAGGAGGAGGTAGAGGAGTATATATAGTCTACGTCCACGAAGGGGTAAGTGGGAGAGGGATACACGGGCCTCAGGCCCGATCTCTGTACGCAGACAAGTACCAGACGTCTGCTGGGGACCGGTCGTCTGGTGGCTCGCGGGCTTCCGGACGTCCGGTGGTCGCCGGACTTCCGCTATTTCCGTTTTGTGAAGGTGACGCCGGACGTCCAGTGGCTTCGGACTTCCGCTAATTTTGGCTCGGGTGGAGTGGCGCCGGATGTCCGGTCCTGGCCGATTGTTCGCTGGCTGGAAGGTGTGGCCGGTCGTCCGGCCCTGACTGGACGTCTGCTCGCTATAGCTTGCGTTGGCTGGGACTTGGGTAGGTTGGGCTTCAGGTGGCGGACGTCCGGTCCTGACCGGTCGTCCGGTGGCTGTAGCTTCCGTGGCAGCTCTTCTTCTTGTCCTTCGCACTTGATGTCCTCACCGTCTTGTCCGTTGAATGTAGATGTTCCGAGGCTTTCCTCCAAGTACCTGATCAGACATAGTGCTTCTGCTTGAGGTAGCAACCATGTGTCATGCATAGAAAGTGGTAGTTCAGAAAGGAGTGAGTTCACCTTATCTTCGATAGCCTTTGCTCGTGCTCTTGTCATTGGTCCAAGTGGTGTCGTGGGAGACGTAGGTAGGTCCATGGGGATGACCTTTGGATGCTCCGCATCATCTCCCCTCCATTGGGAAAGATCCGGCCTCGGATCAAAATCTTCATCACCATGGTAGGGCGAAAGATCCTTGACGTTGAAGACGTCGCTCATGTTGTACTTGTCGCACGGGAGATCGATCTAGTAAGCATTGTTGTTGTAGCGTTCTAGCACCTTGAAGGGTCCATCGGCTCGTGGTAGAAGTTTGGACTTGCGTTCGTTCGGGAAGCGTTCCTTGTGGAGGTGTAGCCACACAAGATCGCCAATGTTAAATATATTGGGTTGCTTGTTGACGTTGAGCTTGGTCGCGAGTCATTGTACTTGACGCTCGATGGTGTGCCTTGTATCTTCATGCATCTTCTTGAGATAGTTCACTCGGGCACTCGCGTCCATGTTGATGCGCTCTTGTAGTGGTAGAGGAAGAATGTCCAATGGGGACAATGGGTTGAAACTGTATACGACCTCCAAGGAGGACTTGCCGGTAGTCGAATGTCTTGCGCGGTTGTAGGCGTACTCGGCGATGGGTAGACACTCTTCCCCCTCCTTGATGTTCCTCTTGATCAACACACGTAGTAGAGTGGAGAGTGTTCCGTTCGTCACTTCCGTTTGGCTGTCGGTTTGTGGATGGTATGCCGTGGCGAATAGTAGCTTGATTCTGAGCTTGGCGCATAATGTCTTCCAAAAGTAACTCAAGAACTTGACGTCGCGATCCGAGACAATCGTCTTTGGCACTCCATGTAGGCGCAAGATTTCTCTACAAAAAAGATTTGCAATATGTGAAGCATCGTCTATCTTGTTGCATGGTATGAAATGTAGAATCGGTCCACAACAACAAAAACGGAATCCTTTCCATTTCTAGTTCTAGGCAAACCAAGCACAAAGTCCATGCTAATATCTTCCCAAGGTTGGTATGGGATTGGAAGAGGCATATAGAGGCCATGAGATTGAGCTTTCGACTTAGCTTTGCGACATGTAGAGCATCGGTTGGATAAGCGGTTGACGTTGCGGAACATCTTGGGCCAAAAATAGTTCTTGGAGAGCGTAGCAAATGTCTTGTCGCGTCCAAAGTGTCCCATTAGTCCTCCTCCATGAGATTCTTGCAAAAGCAACAAACAAAGAGAAGACTCGGGGATGCAAAGTTTGTTAGCGCTCATAAGATAATCATCTTTGATGTAATAGCGTTCCCAAGATGGATGTGTCAAACACTTGGCATAAGGAATAGCAAAAGTAGGATCATGCGCATACAAGTCTTTTATGTGCTCAAAGCCAATGACATTCAATTCAAGTTTAGTACCAAGCATGCATATACGGGAAAGCGCATCCACCACAACATTGTCTTTGCCTTTGATATACTTGATGACATAAGGAAAAGACTATGAATTCACTCCATTTAGCATGACGCTTGTTCAACTTAGTTTCACCCTTAATATACTTGAGTATTTCATGATCGGTGTGAAGAATGAACTCAGGTGGATGGAGATAATGTTCCCATTCACGCAAAACTTGCACTAAAGCATATAGCTCTGTGCCATAGATGGGGTAATTTAGTTGCGCGCCGGAAAGTTTCTCACTAAAGTGTGCTACGGGGCGCTTCTCTTGCATTAACATGCCTCCTATGCCATAACCACTACCATTGCAATGGATCTCAAAAGGTTTGTCGAAGTTTGGTAGAGCAAGCACGGGAGCGTGAGTAAGCAAATTCTTAAGCTCATTGAAAGCGGTGTCTTGGGATGTTCCCCAAACAAACGATGCATTTTTCTTGCTCAAAGCATGCAGAGGTGAAGCAATGGTGCTAAAATCCTTCACGAATCTACGGTAGAAACCGGCTAGACCAAGAAAACTACGCACTTGTTGCAAGTTGGTTGGTTGGGGCCAAGTTTTAATAACATTGATCTTAGATTCATCTACATGAACGCCCTTAGAAGATACAACAAAACCCAAGAAAACAAGCTTATCAACGCCAAAAAGGCATTTGTCCATGTTAGCATAGAGACGCTCTTTTCTTAGAGTTTGTAGCATGGTTCGAAGGTGGGTGACATGGTATTTTAGAGATTTGCTAAAAACAAGGATATCGTCGAAGTAGACAACAACAAACTCACCAATATAAGGGCAAAACACATAATGCATAAGACGCATGAAAGTACCGGGTGCTTCCGATAAACCCATAGGCATAACTAACCACTCATACAAACCAAACTTTGTTTTGAAAGCGATTTTCCATTCATCACCCTCTTGTATGCGTATTTGATAGTAGCCACTTTTACGATCAATTTTTGAGAAAATAGTGGCACCGCTAAGCTCATCTAGCATATCATCAAGGCGTGGAATGGGGTGCCTATATCGAACGGTGATAGCATTGATAGGTCTACAATTAGAACACATGCGAAAGCTACCGTCTCTTTTTGGCACAAGAATGACCGGGACGGCAAAAGGACTCAATCTTTCACGCACATGTCCATGGTCTATGATATGTTGTACTTGCCTTTGTATTTCTTTGGTTTCTTCGAGGTTGACGCGATATGGGGCCTTGTTTGGGAGAGGTGCTCCAGGGATGAGGTCGATGCGGTGCTCGATGCCTCATAGTGGAGGTAGACCCGGAGGTAGCTCGTAGGGGAAAACATCTTGGAATTCCTGCAATAGAGAGGATAACACCAAAGGTAGATTGTGAGAGGTGTTAGATTTTGGTGCCTCGTCCTTGCACAAAAGGACATAGTGCATGACACTTGATGGGTTCTCATACACTTCTCTCATCTCACGTTCGGTGGCAAAGAGGACTAAGTTCTTCTAGTCACTCATCGTGGAGGCACTCAATTTGGGCTTGTGGCGCTCACTCTCTTTTTGGTGGTTCGCTCTCTCATTATTCTCTCCACGATGGGTGGCTTGCTTGTCGGTGATCACTTGGCTTGGAGACATAGGTCGTAGCACGTACTCCTTTCCTTTCATCTTGAAGCTATAGTGATTCGTTCGTCCGTTGTGGATGACACCGCGGTCAAATTGCCATGGTCGTCCAACAAGGAGGTGGCAAATGGACATCGGAACGACATCACACTCCAAAGTGTCTTCGTGAGCTCCGATCTTGAAAGAAACTTGTACCCTATGCTCGACTTGGATAGTGCCGGAGTCGCTTAGCCATTGAACCTTGTAGGGGTGCGGGTGCTTCATCTTGACCAATTGGAGCTTGGAGCAGAGTTCTTCACTTGCTAAGTTATGAAAACTCCCTCCATCGATGATGACCTTGACGGACCTTCCATTGATGTCGGCCTTGGTGTGGAAGATATGACATTGTTGGTCTTCTTCTTGTTGATGTTGAAGGTTCAAGACCTTGGAGACTACGAGAGCGAGGCTCGAATCTTTGTCATAAAAGACTTGATCATCTTCATCATCGTTCACTTGCCGGTGCATGGCCACTTGCTCAAGGGCTTCCATTTCTCCTTCACTCATGGAGTCATAGGTTCCGTCATCGTTGAGGATCATGGTGTGCTTATTTGTACACTCAATGGACTTGTGGCCTCGGCCGCCGCGTGTGAAGCATTTGAAGGAAATTGTCTTGATGGTCTCATCGGTTGGGGTAGAGGATGATGAAGCTCTCGGCTTGAAGTTGCTTGTTGTAGGAGGACGACTTGAGGTTGTCGAAGTTTTCTTATAACTTGACTTGTTGCCGGTGCTTGTAGATGGCTTGGTTGAGGTAGAAGGTGTTGGAGTCATTGAAGCTTGATTGTTGGAGAAGCCATAGGACTTGGATGAGAACTTGGCGTACTTGAAGTCATCTTGCACTTGACGTTCCGCTTTGGTAGCTTGGTGCACGAGCTCGATGAGGTTCGAGTATGGTTGGAAGTCGGCGATCTTCTTGATAGGATGATTGAGTCCATTCAAGAAACGTGCCATAGTTTGCTCATCATCTTCCGTGACATTGGCTCGTATCATGGCAATCTCCGTTTCCTTGTAGTACTCTTCAACGCTCTTGGTTCCTTGTTTGAGGGGTTGGAGTTTCTTGAAGAGGTCACAGTTGTAGTAGGTAGGCACGAAACATGCTCTCATGACATCCTTCATTTGCGCCCAAGTTGTGATGGGTGGTTCACCTCTTGCCGCTCGGCGCTCAATGACTTGTTCCCACCAAATGAGGACGTGGTCTTGGAACTCAAGGGATGCCATCGCGATCTTCTTCTCTTCTTCATAGTTGTGCAAGCCGAAGATTTTGTCAACCTTCAATGCCCATGAAAGGTACTCTTCGGGATCATTGCTTTCGGAAAACTTGGGCATGGTGAACTTTAGCTTGCCGTAACGTTGCTCTTCATTGTGTTGGGGTCGGGAATGATGACGTCCTTGACGAGGAGGAATGTCTCCCTCAACTTGCTCTTGTCTTGGAGGATATCCATTGTTTTCTTGCTCTTGGTGAGCTTGATGTTCTTCTCTAGCTTGTGGAGGAGCTTGTCGAGCTTGACGATGCACGCGAGCTTGATATAGTCGTTCTTGAACTTCATCACGAAGTGCTTCTTGTTGCTCACGAGCTTGTCGGTTGCGCGTGGCTACGGCTCGACTTGAATCTCGGAGGGCACATTGCGCCTAAAGTGCTTGAGCTTCGCGTAGTTGTTGTTCTTGGCGTTGTGCCTCGGCATCTTGTGCATCTTGGTGTTGGCGTGCTCACTCTTCCTCTTGTTGTTGGCGTAGACGTTGCCGTTCTTGTGCTTGCGCGAAAGTAGCTTGGTTTTGACGGTGTCGATGTTCTTGTGCGCGAGGCTTGCTCTTGAGAGTCATTGCGTGTAGAGGATTGCGTTGCTGGCGATCTTGACACGCGGCATGACGAAGAGTGTTCGATGTCGGGGTACTTGAGCCGGAGATGGTGTCGTCGGAGTGTCGACATCGAGCGCTCCGTCTTGAGTAGGACGAAGTGGTAGCAAGCGGTTGACCACAAGGCCGATCTCGTCATTCTTGCGTCATTCTCTTGTTTGTGGTTCGCGAGCTTGTTGTCGAAGTAGTCTCTTGTACATTGCTCGGATTGTCATAAGTCAGAGGCTAGGTTGTCAATGCGGTCGCCCAAAGCTTGTTGCTCTTGATGCAAAGCTCGTCGTGTTCCAAATAGGTGTAGCTTGGTGACGTAATTGTTTGGGTCGTCGTCTTGCTCCAAGGAAGAGTGGGTTGGTAGAAGTACTTGGCCTATCCATCATTCCAAACAAATATGTAAGTGGGAGAAAGAGAAGAGCTTATACCAAATGTACCTTGACCGATGTTGAAGATGGATCAGTGATCACTCAAATGTGGAACAAGGAAATAGCACAATTGGTACCAATTCTCGTCGGTTTCTCACACCTACCCAAGTAAAAGCTTATGGTGGAGCTTGGTTAGGATGGTGGCACAAAATTTGATGCAATTGTTAGTGAGACTCTATAATGTTGGAAAAGATTCACAAATCTGCAAATGCAACAAGTAGACCAATAGCAAGAGGTGGTACACGGAAACACACACGCAAATAGATAAGTGGGGTCGTGCGACCAAGGAATGAGCCAAAATGTGGAATCCACGAAAATGCTCTTGTTGCACAACACTAGAAAGACGCTAGCACGATTGCACAATAGGCGGATATGAAACTTGTGCACAACCTACTAAGCAAAAATGCAACGACTTCTATCCCAAGTATGATATATGTATGGTATTCCGATGATATGATCCAAGATAATCGAGTATGACAATCTTAATGTTGTATGATGCTAAGGTTCTTGCTTATAAGCTCTTTGATTACCTTTCCCTTTTTCTTAAAAGCTTGTTAGGCTCTTTTGCTTTTGAGCTCTTTTCTCATGAAAAACTTCATGAACCAAGATAGCAAGTGTGTATATGCGATGACAACCTTGTGACACAAGAGATGATACCAAGATATGCAACACGATGGTATTGTATGTATGCTATGGGAAGTATGATCACTAATGTGCACAAGTCACGTTGCCGGCAATACTCAAAGGCTAGTCTCGATGGGTAAGTTACGCAAAAGTAAGGCTATGGGGTTATCAATGCAATGCAAGGTAGGAGATACAATGGTGTCGTCGATTTTACCGTCCGTGCCGAAGATGAGCGATGGTGTCTTCGAAGTTGTTCCGTTCCAAGTTAGCCTAAACACCCAAGGAAACGGAGAAAGCACACTCAAGTTCTCAAAGACCGAAACGTGTCAAAATTGTGTCGGAGTTGGAAACGAGGAATCGATGGTTATTGCGGAAAATGGTGGAGGTATCGGAGTGCGTATGCGGAGGTGGAATGTGTATTGGAGTGCGTATGCGGGAGTGGAGGTGGAGATGTGGTGGTGACCGAACTGAAATTTTTCAGTTTCATCAGGAAACGTCGGACGTCCGGTGGTGGAGCGGTCGTCCAGTCATCGGGCGTCCGGTGGCTGGCGAACGTCCGGTGTCTGGGCGATTTCGGGCATGGGATGAATAGCTAGGGTTCGAGGTGGAAGGGGCAAAATTGGACAAATTCGAGCGATTTTGTGGATGAAAAAGGTGGAAACGAAGGGGGAAAGCTAGATCCATGATGACCCACAAGTATAGGGGATAAGTAAGAGTGTCGAACCCAACGAGGAGCAGAAGGAAATGACAAGCGGTTTTCAGTAAGGTATTCTCGGCAAACACTAAAATTATCGATAACAGATAGTTTTGTGATAAGGTAATTTCTAACGGGTAACAAGTAATAAAAGTAAATAAGGTGCAGCAAGTTGGCCCAATCCTTTTTGTGGCAAAGGACAAGCCTGGAAAAACTCTTATATAAAGGAAAACGCTCCCGAGGACACATGGGAATTATCGTCAAGCTAGTTTTCATCATGCTCATATGATTCGCGTTCGTTACTTTGATAATTTGATATGTGGGTGGACCGGTGCTTGGGTACTGCCCTTCCTTGGACAAGCATCCCACTTATGATTAACCCCTCTCGCAAGCATCCGCAACTACGAAAGAAGAATTAAGGTAAACCTAACCATAGCATGAAATATATGGATCCAAATCAGCCCCTTACGAAGCAACGCATAAACTAGGGTTTAAGCTTCTGTCACTCTAGCAACCCATCATCTACTTATTACTTCCCAATGCCTTCCTCTAGGCCCAAAAAATGGTGAAGTGTCATGTAGTCAACGTTGACATAACACCACTAGAGGAAAGACAACATACATCTCATCAAAATATCGAACGAATACCAAATTCACATGACTACTTATAGCAAGACTTCTCCCATGTCCTCAGGAACAAACGTAACTACTCACAAATCATATTCATGTTCATAATCAGAGGGGTATTAATATGCATAAAGGATCTGAACATATTATCTTCCACCAAATAAACCAACTAGCATCAACTACAAAGAGTAATCAACACTACTAGCAACCCAGAGGAACCAATCTGAGGTTTTGGGACAAAGATTGGATACAAGAGATGAACTAGGGTTTGAGAGGAGATGGTGCTGGTGAAGATGTTGATGGAGATTGACCCCCTCCCGATGAGAGGATCGATGGTGATGATTTCCCCCTCCAGGAGGGATGTTTCCCCGGCAGAACAGCTCCGCCGAAGCCCTAGTTTGGTTTGGCCAGGTTCCGCCTCGAGAGGGCGGCGCTTCATCTCAAAAGCTTCCTTTTTATTTTTTTCTAGGGCGAAAGACTTCATATAGCCAAAGATGGGCACCGGAGGCCTGCCACGGGTCCCACGAGGTAGGGGCACGCCCAGGGGGTAGGGCGCGCCCCCCACCCTCGTGGACGGTGGGTGGCCCCCCTCTGGTGCTTTCTTCGCCCAATATTTTTTATATATTCTAAAACTGACTTCCGTGGAGTTTCAGGACTTTTGGAGTTGTGCAGAATAGGTCTCTAATATTTCCTTTTCCAGCCCAGAATTCCAGCTACCGGCATTCTCCCTCTTCGTGTAAACCTTGTAAAATAAGAGAGAATAGGCATAAGTATTGTGATATAATGTGTAATAACAGCCCATAATGCAATAAATATTGATATAAAAGCATGATGCAAAATGGACGTATCAACTCCCCCAAGCTTAGACCTCGCTTGTCCTCAAGCGGAAGCCGATAATGAAAAATATGCCCACATGTTAGAGGTAGAGGTGTCGATAAAATAAAATACGGACATGAGGGCATCATGATCATTCTTATAACAGCAACATATATATATATATATATTGTCATATGATTTCTTATGCTAAAGTAACAATCTATTCACAATGTTAAGTATGAATCAGAAACTTCATTGAAAACTAACAAACTATGATCTCGGTCATTGAAGCAATTGCAATTTATCATAACATCAGAAAGAGTCAATATAAGAGCTTTTCAGCAAGTCCACACACTCAACTATCATTTAGTCTTTCACAATTGCTAACACTCACGCAATACTTATGGGTATGGAGTTTTAATCGGACACAGAGGAAGATAGGGGCTTATAGTGTTGCCTCCCGACCTTTTACCTCAAGGGTAATGTCAACAATAATAGTTTATGATAACTTACATCCAATTGGATATATATATATATCAGGATATTTCCAACACAATGTGCTTGCCAAAGGATAAAATGTGAAAAGGAAAGGTGAAAATCACCATGACTCTTGTATAAGGTATAAGACAAGAATAAAAGATAGGCCCTTCGCAGAGGGAAGCAGAGGTTGTCATGTGCTTTTATAGTTGGATACACAAAATCTTAATGCGGAAGAACGTCACTTTATATTGCCACTTGTGATAGGGACCTTTATTATGCAGTCTGTCGCTTTTATTGCTTCCATACCACAAGATCGTATAAAGCTTATTTTCTCCACACTAATAAATCATACATATTTAGAGAGCAATTTTTATCGCATGCAACAATGACAACTTACTTGGAGGATCTTACTCAATCCATAGGTAGATATGTTGGACTCTCATGGCAAAACCAGGTTTAAGGATATTTGGAAGCACAAGCAGTATCTCTACTTGGTGCAAAGAATTTGGCTAGCATGAGGGGGAAAGGCACGCTCAACATGTTGGATGATCCATGACAATATACTTTATTTCGGATATAAGAAAACATAACTCATTACGTTGTCTTCCTTGTCAAACCTCAAATTTTTAGCATGTCGTATTTTAATGAGTGCTCACAATCATAAAAGATGCCCAAGATAGTATATTTATATGTGAAAACCTCTCTTTCTTTATTACTTCCTATTAATTGCAACGATGACCAAAACTATGTTTGTCAACTCTCAACAACTTTTATTCATCATACTCTTTTATATGTGAAGTCATTACTCTCTATAAGCCCAATATGATCTCTTTAATTCTTTTTATTCTTTCTTTTATTCCCTCAAGATCATAGCAAGATAATCAAGCCCTTGACTCAAAACTAATCTTTATTATATATAGGTCACGGACTCGATTACATAGAAGGATCATAAAGCAAAACTCAAAACTAGATCATACTACAACTTTATTCTACTAGATCAAGGTATTACCAAAAAGGATCGAACTAAGAAAAACAGTAAAGATAGAAGTGTGATGGTGATACGATACCGGGGCACCTCCCCCAAGCTTGGCAGTTGCCAAGGGAAGTGCCCATACCCGATACTCAGTTCTCCTTTGGTGGTGAAGATGATGGAGTTGGTGGTGACAATTGTGCCTTTAGCTTTTTCATATTGTAGTTGAGGAGAGCAATTTCCTCCTTTAAATCATCGACCTCCGACTCCAGCTTCAGGATCTTGTCACATAAATCTCCTTTGCTTTTCTGCCGAAAACGAGAAGGAATAGATCGGTTATTAGACCAGTTAGCCCTCTTAGGGAGGCTAGACTTCTTGAACTTCACGTGCATATCCCCAGGTTGAGGTAGAGGAACATCCTCCTCCTCCGAACTTGAATCATCGATCCTCATCAAATGAGCATCCTCCTCATCATCTGTAGTTCGACCATAAGGAGATAGGTCCCCATAGGTCTTTGGGTCAGCAATGAGATGCGAGACATAGCTCTCTCCGTCGGAGTCTTTAGATGGCATCTTGCTCTAAATCTGCAGCAGAGACAGCTCAAAATAAAAACAGAGGATTGTGTCGTGGTGCGGTGGTCAAAACCTTCAGGAGATTATATAATGAATTTTTACCGACTAAAAGAAGTATCGTGCAAGAAAACAGAGTCCGGAGGGCACACGAGGTGCCCATGAGGCAGGGGCGCGCCCTCCACCCTTGTGGGTGCCTCGTGTCCCTTTCGGACTACTTCTTATATTCCTATTTTCTTAAATATTCCAAAACAAAGAAAAATTGCCATTAGAACTATTTTAGAGTCGGTTTACTTACCGTACCACATACCTATTCCTATTTGGAGTCTGAAACGTTCTGGAAAGTGTCCCTTATATATTCCTCCGGGGTTATGGTCTCAATAACATTAGTTTCCACATTTATTGGATTACCTGGGATATAATGTTTGATTCTTTGATCGTTCACCACCTTTGGATTTGTGCCTTTAAAGTTATTGATTTTTATGGCACCGGAACGACAGACTTCCTCGATAACGTAAGGACCTTCCCATTTAGAGAGAAGTTTCCCTGCAAAAAATCTTAAGCGAGAGTTGTATAACAAAACATAATCACCTACGTTAAACTCACGCTTTTGTATCCTTTTGTCATGCCATCTTTTAACTTTTTCTTTAAACAGTTTGGCATTCTCATAGGCCTGGGTTCTCCATTCATCAAGTGAGCTAATGTCAAATAGCCTCTTCTCACCGGCAAGTTTGAAATCATAATTGTGCTCTTTAATGGCCCAATATGCCTTATGTTCTAGTTCGAGAGGTAAGTGACATGCTTTTCCATAAATCATTTTATATGGAGACATACCCATAGGATTTTTATATGCAGTTTATAGGCCCATAATGCATCATCAAGTTTTTTGGACCAATTCTTTCTAGATCTATTAACAGTCTTTTGCAAAATTAATTTAATCTCCCTATTACTTAGTTCTACTTGACCACTAGATTGTGGATGGTATGGAGATGCAATTCTATGATTAACATCATACTTAGCAAGCATTTTACGAAAAGCGCCATGAATAAAATGTGAACCGCCATCAGTCATTAAATATCTAGGGACTCCAAACCTCGCAAAAATAACTTCTTTAAGCATCTTAATAGAGGTGTTATGATTAGTACTACTATTTGGAATAGCTTCTAGCCACTTAGTAACGTAATCAACAGCAACTAAAATATGTGTATACCCATTAGAGGAAGGAAACGGTCCCATATAATCAAAGCCCCAAACATCAAATGGTTCAATATCAAGTGAATAGTTCATAGGAATTTCTTGACGTCTACTAATATTACTAATTCTTTGACATTCATCTCAAGACAAGACAAACTTACGGGCATCTTCAAAAAGAGTAGGCCAATAAAAACTGGATTGCAATACCTTATGCGCAGTTCTATCTCCAACATGGTGTCCTCCATAAGCCTCGGAGTGACACTTGCGTAGGATCTGTTCCTGTTCAGGCTTAGGTACACAACGTCTAATAACACCATCTACTCCTTATTTATAAAGGTGTGGGTCATCCCAGAAGTAATGTCTTAAATCATAGAAAAACTTTTTCTTTTGCTGGTATGTGAAACTAGGTGGTATAAATTTAGCAACAATGTAATTGGCATAATCAGCATACCATGGAGCAGTACGAGAAGCATTTATGATAGCTAATTATTCATCAGGGAAGCTATCATCAATAGGTAGTGGGTCATCAAGAACATTCTCTAACCTAGACAAGTTGTCTGCAACGGGGTTCTCAGCTCCCTTTCTATCAATAATATGCAAATCAAATTCTTGTAGCAAGAGAACCCATCTAATAAGTCTAGGTTTAGCATCTTTCTTTTCCATAAGATATTTAATAGCAGCATGATCAGTGTGAATAGTTACTTTAGAATCAACAATATAAGGTCTGAACTTATCACAAGCAAATACAACTGCTAAAAATTCTTTTTCAGTAGTAGCATAATTTCTCTGGGCACTGTCTAGAGTTTTACTAGCATATTGGATAACATTTAATTTCTTATCAACTCTTTGTCCTAGAACAACACCTACAGCATAATCACTAGCATCACACATAATTTCAAAGGGTAAATTCCAATCAGGTGGCTGAACAATAGGTGCAGAAATCAAGGCTTTCTTAAGTATTTCAAATGCTTCTACACAATCATCATCAAAGACAAAAGGAACATCTTTTTGTAAGAGATTAGTCAGAGGCCTAGAAATTTTTGAGAAGTCTTTAATGAACCTCCTATAAAAACCGGCATGACCAAGGAAACTTCTTATACCTTTAATGTCCTTAGGACACGACATCTTTTCAATAGCATCAACTTTAGCTTTATCAACTTCAGTACCTCTTTCAGAAATTTTATGTCCCAAGACAATACCTTCATTAACCATAAAGTGGCACTTCTCCCAATTCAAGACAAGATTAGTTTCTTCACATCTCTGCAAAACTTGATCAAGGTTGCTTAAGCAATCATCAAAAGAAGTTCCATAAACGGAGAAATCATCCATGAAAACCTCAACAATCTTTTCACAAAAGTCAGAGAATATAGCAGTCATACATCTTTGAAAGGTAGCAGGTGCATTACATAAACCAAAAGGCATACGTCTATAAGAAAAGGTACCGAAAGGGCAAGTAAAAGTGGTCTTTTCCTGATCCTCTTTTGACACGTATTTGAGAGAAACCAGAATAACCGTCTAGAAAGCAAAAATGTGTATGTTTGGATAATCTTTCTAGCATTTGATCGATAAAAGGTAATGGGTAATGATCTTTTCTAGTAGCTTTATTCAATTTGCGGAAATCAATTACCATTCTATAACCTGTAACAATTCTTCGTGGGATCAATTCATCTTTATCATTAGGAACAACAGTAATACCTCCCTTCTTAGGGACACAATGGACAGGACTTACCCACTGACTATCAGCAATGGGATAAATTATACCTGCCTCCAGAAGCTTTAGTATTTCTATCCTTACCACTTCTTTCATCTTAGGATTTAACCGTCGTTGGTGATCAACAACCGGTTTAGCATCTTTCTCCAATTTTATTCTGTGCTGGCATAGAGTGGGACTAATGCCCTTCAGATCATCAAGAGTATATCCAATAGCAGCACGGTGCTTCTTCAGAGTTTTCAATAATTTCTCTTCTTCCTGCTCTGAAAGGTTAGCACTAATAATAATAGGATATATCTTCTTTTCATCAAGATAAGCATATTTAAGAGTATCAGGTAATGGTTTAAGCTCAAACACGGGATCACCCTTGGGTGGAGGAGGATCCCCTAGAATTTCAACAGGCAAGTTGTGTTTCAAAATAGGTCCCTGTTTAAAGAATACTTCATCTATTTCCCTTCTTTCATTCATAAACATATCATTTTCATGGTCTAGCAAATATTGTTCTAAAGGATCGTTAGGAGGCACGGCAATAGAAGCAAGACCAATAATTTCATCTTTACTAGGCAATTCTTTATCATGGGGTTGTCTATGAAATTTAGCAAAATTAAAATCATGAGACATATCCCCTAATCCAATAGTAACAACATCATTTTTGCAATCTATCTTAGCATTAATAGTATTCAAGAAGGGTCTACCAAATATAATGGGACAAAATTCATCTTGTGGGGAACCTAGAACAAGAAAATCAGTAGGATATTTAACTTTCCCACACAAGACTTCAACATCTCTAACAATCCCAACTGGTGAAATAGTATCTCTATTATCAAGCTTAATTGTAACATCAATACCTTCTAACTCAGCAGGTGCAATATCATGCATAATTTATTCGTATAAAGAATGAGGTATTGCACTCGCACTAGCACCCATATTACATAAACCATGATAGCAATGATCTCCTATTTTAACAGAAATAACAGGCATGCCTACAACAGGTCTATGTTTATTTTTAGTATTGGGTCTAGCAATTCTAGCAGCTTCATCACAGAGGTAAATAACATGCCCATCAATATTATCGACCAAGAGATCTTTAACCATAGCAATACTAGGTTCAACTTTAATTTGCTCAGGGGGTGTAGGTGTTCTAATATTACTTTTGTTGGCCACAGTTGAAGCTTTAGCATGATCCTTTATTCTAACAGGGAAAGGTGGTTTCTCAATATAAGCCGTAGGAACAATAGGATCAACATTATAAGTGATAGTATTTTTCTTCAACTTTAATAGGTTCAACTACTTTTACTTCAATCGGAGGATGATATTTAAACCACTTCTCCTTAGGAAGATCAACATGAGTAGCAAATGATTCACAGAAAGAAGCTACCATCTCAGAGTCAAGTCCATATTTAGTGCTACATTCACGGAAAAAATTGGTATCCATAAAAGATTTAACACAATCAAGCTTAGGTGTTATACCCGACTCCTTACCTTCGTGAGTTCCCAATCTTTAGAGTTGCATTTAATTATTTCCAATAAATCCCACCTGAATTCAATAGTCTTCATCATAAAAGAACCAGTACAAGAAGTTTCGAGCATGGAGCGATTATTGAGAGAAAGCCAAGCATAAAATTTTTGAATAATAATTTCTCTTGAGAGCTCATGATTGGAGCATGAATATAACATTGACTTAAGCCTCCCCCAAGCTTGAGCGATGCTTTCTCCTTCGCGAGGCCAAAAATTATATATATAATTACGATCACGATGAACCAGATGCATAGGATAAAACTTCTAATGAAATTCCAATTTCAATCGGTTGTAGTTCCATGATCCAATATCATCACATAGCCTAAACCATGTCAATGCCTTTCCATTCAAAGATAAAGGGAATACCTTATTCTTGATAACATCCTCGGGCATACCTGCAAGCTTAAATAATCCACAAACTTCATCCACATAGATTAGGTGCATATCGGGATGTAATGTTCCATCTCCTGTAAAAGTATTAGCTAGCAGTTTCTCTATCATACCCAAAGGAATTTCAAAGTAAACATTTTTAGTAGGTTCAGTAGGTTGAGGAGCAACTCTTTGCTCCACTGGTTGGGGTGAAGATACCCCGAACAAGCCCCTCAAAGGATTACTTTCCATAGTAACAAGTGACAGTAAATTTCAGCACACTATATAAATTTTTCCTTACCAAAGGCGCTTCACTCCCCGGCAACAGTGCCAGAAAAGAGTCTTGATGACCCACAAGTATAGGGGTTCTATCATAGTCCTTTCGATAAGTAAGAGTGTCAAACCCAGCGAGGAGCAGAAGGAAATGACAAGCGGTTTTCAGTAAGGTATTCTCTGCAAGCACTTAAATTATCGGTAACAAATAGTTTTGTGATAAGGTAATTTGTAACGGGTAACAAGTAATAAAAGTAAATAAGGTGCAGCAAGGTGGCCCAATCCTTTTTTTTCAAAGGACAAGCCTAGACAAACTCTTATATAAAGGAAAACACTCCCGAGGACACATGGGAATTATCGTCAAGCTAGTTTTCATCATGCTCATATGATTCGCGTTCGTGACTTTGATAATTTGATATTTGGGTGGACCGGTGCTTGGGTACTGCCCTTCCTTGGACAAGCATCCCACTTATGATTAACCCCTCTCGCAAGCATCCGCGACTACGAAAGAAGAATTAAGTTAAACCTAACCATAGCATGAAACATATGGATCCAAATCAGCCCCTTACGAAGCAACACATAAACTAGGGTTTAAGCTTTTGTCACTCTAGCAACCCATCATCTACTTATTACTTACCAATGCCTTCCTCTAGGCCCAAACAATGGTGCAGTGTCATGTAGTCGACGTTCACATAACACCACTAGAGGAAAGACAACATACATCTCATCAAAATATTGAACGAATACCAAATTCACATGACTACTTATAGCAAGACTTCTCCCATCTCCTCGGGAACAAACGTAACTACTCGCAAATCATATTCATGTTCATAATCAGAGGGGTATTAATATGCATAAAGGATCTGAAAATATTATCTTCCACCAATAAACCAACTAGCATCAACTACAAGGAGTAATCAACACTACTAGCAACCAACAGGTACCAATCTGAGGTTTTGGTACAAAGATTGGATACAAGAGATGATCTAGAGTTTGAGAGGAGATGGTGTTGGTGAAGATGTTGATGGAGATTGATCCCCTCCCGATGAGAGGAACGATGGTGATGACAGTGGTGATGATTTCCCCCTCCCGGAGGGATGTTTCCCCGGCAGAACAGCTCCGCCGGAGCCCTAGATTGGTTTGACCAGGTTTCGCCTCGAGACGGCGGCGCTTCGTCCCGAAAGCTTCCTTTTTATTTTTTCCAGGGTGAAAGATTTCATATAGCCAAAGATGGGCACCGGAGGCCTGCCAGGGGGGCCACGAGGCAGGGGGCACGCCTAGGGGGGTAGGGCGCAACCCCCACCCTCGTGGACGGTGGGTGGCCCCCCTCTGGTCCTTTCTTCGCCAAATATTCTATATATTCTAAAACTGACTTCCGTGGAGTTTCGGGACATTCGGAGTTGTGCGGAATAGGTCTCTAATATTTGCTTTTCCCGCCCAGAATTCCAGTTGCCGGCATTCTCCCTCTTCGTGTAAACCTTGTAAAATAAGAGAGAATAGGCATAAGTATTGTGACATAATGTGTAATAACAGCCCATAATGCAATAAATATCGATATAAAAGCATGATGCAAAATGGACGTATCAATCCACTCAAGGCAAAGCAAATCCATGGATCAAATCCAACAAAACTTCATCACACCAACAAATCACAAAAAAATTGGGGCTATTTTTGGTGGGGATTTTTGAAATTGGGGAAGAACACAACAAGATCAAGCTAGAAAACGAAAAGGGGAGGCTCCGAAATCCTTATCAACGTGGATCTTGATACCAAGATGATGTAGGGCGGAACCCTATACGGCCAATCTTTCACGAAAGGAGCGGATCCCGTGATGAACACGAAGAACACAAGGGGAAAACACGAAAGGAAACACAAGAGAAACACTCAAACCAACGAGATTAGGTCACACATATGCTAGATCCGAGTACACGTAGAGATCGCACGGTCCGAATCCAACAAAGGACGATACATCGGTAACCGGTTCTTCTCCGTGAGGAGGTCTTGAAGTCTTCCCGTTAGGGGTCTTGAATCCAAGTGGATCTTCTCCAAAGAGGTGTCGGTCCCTCGAGGTGGAGTAGATCCGGATGGATGAGCGAGGCTCTATCTCACATATGAGTTATCACAACACTAACCTTAACAAGGAGGAGGTGGAGGAGTATATATAGTCTACGTCCACAAAGGGGTAAGTGGGAGAGGGATACATGGGCCTCAAGCCCGATCTGAGTACGCAGACAGGTACCGGACGTCCGCTGGCGACCGGTCGTCCGATGGCTCGCAGGCTTCCGGACGTCCGGTGGTCGCCAGACTTCCGCTATTTCTATTTTGTGAAGGTGACGCCGGACGTCTAGTGGCTTCAGACTTCCACTAATTTTGGCTCGGGTGGAGTGGCGCCGGATGTCCGGCCCTGGCCGGTCGTCTGCTGGCTGGAAGGTGTGGCTGGTCGTCCGGCCCTGACCGGACGTCCGCTCGCTGTAGCTTGCGTTGGCTGGGACTTGGGCAGGTTGGGCTTCAGGTGGCGGACGTACGGTCCCGACCGGTTGTCCGGTGGCTATAGCTTCCGTGGCAGCTCTTCTTCTTGTCCTTCGCACTTGGTGTCCTTGCCGTCTTGTCCGTTGAATGTAGATGTTCCGAGGCTTTCCTCCAAGTACCTGATCACACATAGTGTTTCCGCTTGAGGTAGCAACCATGTCTCATGCATAGAAAGTGGTAGTTCGGAAAGGGCGAGTTCACCTTATCTTCAATAGCCTTTGCTCGTGCTCTTGTCATTGGTCCAAGTGGTGTCGTGGGAGATGTAGGTAGGTCCATGGGGATGACCTTGGGATGCTCCTCATCACCAATGGCACCATTGAAGACATGAAGGGCGGGGTTGGCACCCTGGAGAGCTCGATCGAATCTGGCGAGGTCCACGAGAAGCAGCTGATGAAGGACCTAGACACCGCACGGCACCTTCGGAAAGATGCAGAGGAAAAGCTGGCGAACCACTCCAAGGAGTTCAACCTTTGTATCAAGAGCTTGATTGATATCGTCGAGCGCCTCACTGCCCAAACTGCAGCGATGGGCATGGAAGGGCCAGTCTTCTTGGCCAGTAGGCATGAGGTCCCCATCGTCAAGCTAGGGCTCTTCTTCAATGAGTTGATCGAAAATCTGAAGGCACACGAAGAGGGAAGGGCCGGTTGCTTCGCCAGCGAAACCCGGAAGCATGCCCGCAATGCCCTCTTCATGGTCCTAAGCAACATCGCCTATCGCCATCCGGATCTCAACCTTGCCGATGGCTTCAGGAAGCTGTCGGAGGACGCAGATGTTTCTGATGCCGAGGAGAAGGCCGCCCCCTATGCCGACAAGGTCCTTGCTGTCCCTACTGCTCCGCGAGGTCGCCAGGCACAGCCTTGAATTATCCTTGCCATTGCACTCTCTCCTCTCCGAACTTCCGCCTCCTACATATGAGACATGGCTACTACCTCAAGCGGAGACCCTATGCATGATCAGGTACTTGGAGGGAAGCCACGGAGCGACTACATCCCACGACCAAGACGGCGAGAACACCAAGTACAAGGAACAAGAAGAAGAGCTGCCAAAAGCCTACAGCCACCGGACGACCGGTCCGGACTGGACGTCCGACGTCTGGAGCCTCCGCCAGCCCGAAGAACCAGCCTGTGAACGCAACAGCGGCCGGATGTCCGACACCGACCGGACATCCGACACCTCCGAGCGCCCGGACAACCGAACCCCTCCGGACGACCGTTGCCACACCACAGAAGGGAAATCATCGTTAGCCTGAAGCCTCCGGACGACCGACCATCTCCGGAAATCCGACGCCACCTGATCCGAGCCGAAATGTCAGACGTTCGACCGCTTCCGGACGTTCGACCGCTTCCGGACGTCCGGAACCTCGCGAGCCACCGGACGTCCGACAGCGTCCGGACGACCGACGACTGTCTGTGCACAGTGTGTTGGGCCGAGGCCCATATACCCTTTCGCCCCCCTTGGACTATATATACTCCTCCTCATCCCTCTTTCTAGGGTTAGCAAAGGATTAGCTCATTTGAGAGATAGAGCTTTGATCATCCACTTGATACCTTCTCCATCGGAGTTCCCGGCCTCTACGGAGAAGATCCCCCGAGTGGATTCAAGACCCCTAATGGGAAGACCCCTCAAGACCTCCTCACGGAGAAGAACTACCGCCTCTTGTATCGTCCCTTGTTGCGTTTGGATCTTGTATCACTCTTTATGTTCATGGATCTAGCACATGTGTGATCGTTTCTCGTTGATTTGAGTGTTTCCTCTCGTTTCCCCCTCGTGTTTCCCCTTGTGTTGTTCGTAGGATCCGCTCCAATCATGAAAGATCGGCCCTAGGGTTTCCACCCTACATCATCTTGGTATCATGAGCCTTGGTTGATCATGAATTTGGAGCCCCCACCCTTGTTTTCTAGCCTTCTTTTGTTTATTTTGTCCCAATTTCGAAAATTCCCCACCAAAAATAGGCCCAATTTGTTTATGATTTGTTGGATTTGATATGTGGACTTCGTGTGTAGCAGGTAGATCTAGCATTCCCCAATCTTTTCCCCAATTTCCATCCATAAAATCGACCGAATGTTGCCCCAATTTTTCTTCAATCCACGAGTTCGTCCCCGTTTTCCCGAACCCGAAATTGCCCAGCCGCACCGAACGTCTGACACATACCGGAAATCTTGTGACCCAAGACAGAGGCGAACTCTCAGACTTCTGACCCTGACCGGATGTCCGACGACCGGTCGTCCGACACTTAGCGGACGTCCGACGTTCCCTTACGAAACTGAATTTTTTCGCCCGAAAATTTTTAGCCACCGCCCACACTTCTACATTGCCACTCCAATATCCACTTCCACATATGCACTGCCAAACCACCTCTGCCTTCCGCAACCAACATCGCCTACCCGCTACCAACTCCGACAAATTTTTCCACTTTGGCCTTTTAGAATTTGGGTTGAGATTCTCGTTTCCTAATTTGTTTCGGCTACTTAGGGACGATTCGACATCGACATCACCGCCGCTCATCTTCATCATCGACAGTAAGCATTTCACCATTTTTGACACCTTCACCGTAAGCAAGAACGGTAACCTCTATATCATCTTGGTATCATGGTATCCCTTCATTATACATTCATGCTTGCCACTGCATTGATAACGCCATAGCCCATTTTGCGTACCTTTCCTATCGAGACTAGCCTTTGAGTATTGCCGGCAATGTTACTTGTGCATATTAGTGATCATAGCTCCCATTGCATACATACCATATCATTTTGGTACATATCTTAGTATCATCTCTTGTGTCACAAGGTTGTCATCGCATATACATAATTGCTATCTTGGTTCGTGAAGTTTTGCATAAGAGACCAAAGAAAGAGCTCAAAAGAGAAAGAGCCAAACAAGCTTTTAAGCGAAAAGAAAATATAAGCAAAGAGCTTTTAAGCAAGAACCATAGCATCATACTACATTAAGTTTGTCATACTCCATCATCTTGGATCATATCATCGGAACACCATACATATAGCATACTTGGGATAGAAGTCATTGCATTTTGCTTAGTAGGTTGTGCACAAGTATCGTATCCGCCTATTGTGCAATCGAGCTAGCATCTCTCTAGCGTTGTGGAACAAGAGTATTTTCGTGGATTCCACATTTTGTCTCATTCCATGGTTGCACGACCCCATCTATCTATCCGTGTGTGTTTTCTATGTACCATATATTGCTATTGGTCTACTTGTTGCATTTGCAAATTTGCAAATCTTTTTCAACATCATTGAGTCTCACTAACAATTGCATAAATTTTGTGCCACCATCCTAACCGAGCTCGGCCATAAGCTTTTTTTGTGTAGGTGTGAGAGATTGACGAGATACAGTACCAATTGTGCTATTTCCTTGTTACATCATTGAGTGATCTTTGATCCATTCTCAACATCGGTCAAGGTACATTAGGTATTCACTGGTACGCGTCGGTGCTATACAAACAGTTTTAAACCCCTTTCCGCGACGGCATTTGGAACCGTTGCCTAGTGAGTGACGGCGATAGGGGGGTCCTTCCCACACGAACCAGAAACTGTCGGGGATATGCCCTCCTGGCACAGACACTCAGCAAAATGAGGTCGTGGGCGATCGGCGAGCGCTCAAATACGGAAATACGTACAGTAGAGCTAAAAATACAATTATACAGGTGAAATTGTTTCCAGTCGCAAGTACATCCCACACAGTCAGTCCCTGCTAAACATTTCCGTTCGTATGTACATCCCACACAGTCGCTCCAGGGAAAACGTTTCCATTCACAGGTACATCACACACAATTTTTCTCGTTAAATCGTTTGTGATAGCGTTGCCATTGCACATGATATTAACAATTTTATCATTTGCTTTATTGAATGCATCGCACACGGTCCGTAGAAGAAACTGTGTGGCAAAGGTTGTCCATCACACATAGTATTTATGTGGTAAACGTTTGCGCAAGGTGGCCTAACACAAACAATTTTCAAGAGAAAGTCGTGTGTGATTATTCATTGATCCAACACGGTTTATTCCTAGAAACTGTGTGCGTTGCCTGAGGTCATCGCCCACGATATTTTTTCAATAACCGTTTGCAATAGCAAAACCCAATTAGCAGGCTAATTCGCCATTAGCAAGCTAATTGCCATATTATTAATAATCCATTTATTAATCTAATTGACATTCATGTTATGCACATAATATATTTCATTCCATATTAAGGAAGCAGAATTTCATAATGAAATACATCAGAGTACAACACGATATATCTTCAGCACTTAGCTACCCCATTAAGCAACTGCACCAGCACCAAGTTTCACATGCAACATGTAGAACCTTTCAAAATTAGCATCATAGACGGTATATAGACAGATGCATCTCATCTGGAAAACTGCTAAAGCGGAAGGCGAATACTGATCCTTCATTCATGTTGAAGGTCTTTGCAACTTTAGGCCAGTGCCTGTGGATGATTTACCCCATCCTTCGTCCTCTTCAGAAACACTTGAGTATTGAACCGTGGGTGTTGTATGAAAACCTTCCTCGCCTCCTGACCATAGAGGTGGTTTGAGAGGTAATCATTAGTAAACTGCTTTGGAAAGGCCTGAAAACAAGGATCTGCATAAATATCTTATCTATATTGGAAATGGGGCAAAGGAATAAAAAAACGCAAGGTATAATAGTTAGTACCATCTTGTAGTGAAATGATGTCTTCTTCATTGTGCAAACAAATTTCTTTATCCTAACAATCCTTCTGAGTTTCTTGACTTGATTGATATTCATGGACAACTCATTTCCCCATATGCAAAAAGGGCCGAACAGTGGGTCAAAACCTCTGACAGCAGGACCTACATGTGCAAGACCAAATTGTTAAAAACCTAAATATTAAAATGGTTCCTGCAATTGCACAATAATGTGCTATTAGACAACGGACCATGCACGTGCATTTAACTAAACACCACAACAAATGAACCAAATGTTAACTGAGCACCACATTGCATAATGTAACATACTCCTAATAGAAGATCAGACAGTTAACCAAACCAAGCATGCTTAACAACTTGGAAATATAGCAATTGCATTTGTTTCTCATGTATTTAGTACAACCAAATTTGATTTATTTCTCACATGGTATACAATAATAGAATGCAGCCACAACAATTGAACATCGCATTGCAGAATTGAACCATGCAGTTAAGTAAACACCACAACAAATGAACCAAATGTTAACTGAGCACCACATTGCACAATATAACATACTCCTCATAGAAGATCAGACAGTTAACCAAACCAAGCATGCTTAACAACTTGGAAATATAGTAATTGTATTTGTTTCTCATGTATTTAGTACAGCCAAATTCGATTTATTTCTCACATGGTATACAATAACAGAATGCAGCCACAACAATTGAACATCGCATTGCAGAATTGAACCAAACAGTTAACTAAACACCACAACAAATGAACCAGATGTTAACTGAGCACCACATTGCACAATATAACATACTCCTAATAGAAGATCAGACAGTTAACCAAACCAAGCATGCTTAACAACTTGGAAATATAGCAATTGTATTTGTTTCTCACGTATTTAGTATAGCCAAATTCGATTTATTTCTCACATGGTATACAATAACAGAATGCACCCACAACAATTGAACATCGCATTGCAGAATTGAACCAAACAGTTGACTAAACACTACAACAAATGAACCAAACGTTAACTGAGCACCACATTGCACAATATAACATACTCCTAATAGAAGATCAGATAGTTAACCTAACCAAGCATGCTTTACAACTTGGAACATTGCACTATGAAGAATTGAACATCACATTTGCAGAATTGAACCAAACAGTTAACTGAACACCACATTGCACGACATTACTCTAGAGCAGAAGATTGCATGGTAAAAGTAGATAGCACAATTCACTAGAATTTGTTAAGGAAAGGCACTAGCTAGCAAACTGAACATGGGTCCTTATAGTGAGCTAATAAGACAAGCTACTCCTCATTGTCGGAGATATTGATGATGATTGGCTCCTTGGACATGGAAGAGGGCGAGGCCTCGCTTCGTGGGTGCCCTCGTCGTAATGGTGAGTTGCCTGAGCCGCTCCGGGCACCAACCTGTTGGCTCTCGAGATGAGGTAAGCACGTGCACGCTGAGAAAACACCTCGTAGTCTTCGTCGAAGGCACCGACGGTGGCCTCGGGAAAACGCCATGAACTGTCGTTTAAAGAAGAGAACCACGTTGCGGCGTCGGCGCGCGAGGCGTTGACGGCAGCCTCAGTGGCGAGGTGCTCCTCCAAGATCTGGGGGTCGGCACGAATGGCAGCCATCGCAAACTCATCCGCGCGTGCGGCCGCGATTTGCTTCTCAGCTTCCAAATGCTCCTTGAGATCCTGGCTATACTGCGTGCACCATGGCTTAGGGTGGCGCTTATTTGGTGGAGGGGTCGGTGATTTGGGTGGAAGGTGTCGCGCTCGCGCCGGCGGTCGGGGCATGTGGGATGTGGAAGGAGGAGGAGGATGGGGGTCGGGTGTGGATTACCTGCCTGGATAGGCGAGGCCGAGCAGTGCGAAGGAGGATCGCCGGCGAGGAGGTGGCGCTGCAAGCAAGGATTGAAGGTTTCAACTTGGAAAGGAAGGCGGAAACAGGGGAAATGTGGCTTTTGGTAAGGGGGAGGGGGCGGGGAGGTAGATATTTCTGCGTAAGCTAAAAATTTGGAATCGCTTCAGCGAAAAAACTGGCGCGCAATGTGTCATCAAACACGGTCCCTTATTCAGAGCGGGCTGTGGACTGTAGCCGTCGCACCTTCTCGCATAAGCTGTATGCGTACTATAATCCGACAATGCTCCAAGATATTTTGTGCTGCATCTCACACGGTTGGTGACAATAAACTGTGTGGGATCTACTTGATTTTTCGTCTTGATTTGTATTACATAATGGGGTCAGAGCGGCAATGGACGGTGTTTGAATTGCTAGACCTTTTATCTGCAGTGAACATGCAACTATATGTGTGCGTAAAAAAATTAGAATTATTCAGGGTTCGTTTGGAATTTTATACATTAAATTGGTTTTCTAGCCATTTCAGGTGCACAATTCAAAATTAAAGCACACGCACATGGTCTGGTGCACCAACATGGGTTGTAAAATCATATATATGTGTCCATGGGTTTATGCTTATGTCCCATGCAAGAAATGGGGATGAATTTCGAACACCACGACACCGTGGCTCTCCGGCAAATGTTGAGGTACTTGCTTTTGTAATTCTAGTAAATCCAAAACCCGTCTGAAATTCATGAACCTTGGCATGCTATCATGGAATGGCATCAACATGCCGGGGTAAAAAATATTGTACCATTTGAGGCAGGTTGTGGTATAAGCTTCTCACAAACCAGAGCTTCTCACAAGAAAGCCTCATGGTTCCGTTAGGGAAACGTGTCACCTTTGTGGACAAAACGATATTCGTCGCCTCTCCTTCATTTCAATGTTTTTCCTGGTGTCAACATAGAACAACAGGAGTGTCGTGTTAAATTTTGGATTTTTTCGGGGATCGTTTGGACATTTATATACGTTAATTGAGTTTTCTAGGCATTTATGTGCATAATTCAAAATTGAACTACATGCACGTGCTCCGTCCATAAAAACGGGTTGCAAAATCAAATGTTTGTCCTTGGTTTCAAGATTAGGTCACATGCAAGAAATGAGAACGAATGTCAAACACCTTGAAACTGTTGCTCGACGGCTAACATTGAGATACATGGTTTTACAATTCTAGTAAATCGAAAACTCATCTGAAATTCATGAAACTTGACATGTTATGATGGAACGGCAACGACATGCCGTGGTAAAAATATCATCCCATTTGGGGTAGGTGTGGGTATAAGCTTCTCGCAAACCAGAGCTTCTCTCACAACAAGCCTAATGGTTTCGGTAGGGTACGTGCCACCTTGGGGGACGAAACAATATCGGTCGCCTCTTATTGCTTTCAAAAAAAATCCTCGTATCAACATAGAACAACAGGAGTGTCGTGTTAAATTTTGGAATTTTTTCGGGGATCATTTGGACATTTTTATATGTTAATTGAGTTTTCTAGGCATTTATGTGCATAATTCAAAATTGAACTACATGCACGTGCTCCGTCCATAAAAAACGGGTTGTAAAATCAAATGTTTGTCCTTGGTCGCATGCTTAGGTCCCATGCAAGAAATGGGAAGGAATGTCAAACACCCTGCCACGGTCACTCGGCCGCAAACATTGAGATACCTGGCTTTTAAATTCTATTAAATCCAAAGCTCGTCTAAAATTCATGAAACTTGGCATGCTATCATGGAACGGCATCAACATGCCGTGGTAATTTTTTTGTCCCATTTGGGGCAGGTTGGGGGATATGCTTCTCACAAACCAGAGCTTCTCACAACAAGCCTGATGGTTTCGGTAGGGAACGTCCCACCTTTGGGGACGAAACGATATCCATTGCCTCTTATTGCTTTCAAAATTTTATCATGTCAACGTAGATCAACAGGAGTGTTGTGTCAATTTTTGGGATTTTTGGGGTTCGTTTGGACATTTTTATGCATTAATTGATTTTTTAATGCATTTATGTGCATAATTCAAAATTGAACTACATGCACATGCTCTAATGCATATAAATTGGTTGAAAATTCAAATCTGTGTCCTTGGGTGCATTCTTAGGTCCGAGGCAAGAAATGGGAATGAATTTCAAACACCCTGCCATGGTCACTCGGCCGCAAACATTGTGATACATGGTTTTTAAATTCTAGTAAATCCAAAGCTCGTCTTAAATTCATGAAACTTGGCATGCTATCATGGAGCGGCATCAACATGTCGTGGTAAATTTTTTGTCCCATTTGGGGCAGGTTTGGGATATGCTTCTCACAAACCAGAGCTTCTCACAACAAGCCTGATGGTTTCGGTAGGGAACGTCCCACCTTTGGAGACGAAATGATATCCATTGCCTCTTATTGCTTTCAAAAAATTTCTCGTGTCAAAATAGAACAACAGGAGTGTTGTGCCATTTGTTTTTATTTTTCGGGGCTCGTTTGGATGTTTTTATGCATTAATTGAGTTTTCAATGCATTTATGTGCATAATTCAAATTTGAACTACATGCACATGCTCTAGTGCATATAAATTGGTTGAAAAATCAAATATGTGCCCTTGGGTGCATGCTTAGGTCCCATGCAAGAAATGGGAATGAATTTCACACACCAGGGCACCGTTGATTGCCGGCAAAACATTGAGATACTTTGTTTTTAAATTCTAGTAAATCCAAAACTCGACTGAAATTCATGAAACTTGGCATGCTATCATGGAATGGCACCCGACATGCTGTGGTATTTTTCGTGTCCATTTTGAGAGAAGGCGCACTCGAATAACAGCCAACAAAGGCATTTTAAAAAAATAGCTGCCACTTTAATATCTCAAACTTTGAATAATTCAGATCGTGTGCGTTTTGTTAACCATTCACGTGACGCCACGTGTCTTCACTTTAATGGCTATAGGAGGTGTCGTGCGGACAGGTGCTTGACCTTGACTGAACGGGAGGCCTGCGAGCGGAGTCCGATGCGCAGGCTGATCGAGAGGCGTGCAAGCTGTCCTCCAATGCGTAGGCTCACCGGGAATCGTGCGAGCTGTACGCTGTGCAGGCTCACTGGGAAGCGAGCCCTTTGAATTCCATGGTCGCCCGCCCTCCTCTCCATTAATGGCGCACGAGCCGCTGTTTAAAACGGGTGGCCTTACTGTTCGCCTCCCACTCCCCTCCCTCCCGCAGACCTCCACCAACGCCATGGCGCAGAATGATCATCTTCCACTAGTCTTCAAGTTTGGTGAAGTCGACTCCGTGCCGGAGGAGATAGAAAATAAGGAGGAATGGGGCCTCATGGACATGGCCCAGAACGAGCTGGCCCCGGCGGTTGCTGCCCCCGCTCCCGTCCCAGCTCCCATCCCCGTGCCCGCGCCAGCGACCATCCCCGTAGCATTGACAGGCTGGTCGTCGAGCACTATCACAGAGCTGGAAGCCGCAGGCGTCAGCAAGGTCTCCACGGACCCGCGCGAGCTTGTGTACATGCCAGCGCCAGCGCCCGTGCCCGTGCGTGCCCCTCCACCCACCGTGGCGCCGGCCCCCATGCGCTTGGCTGCACCCGCCGCGCCCGTGCCCCTACTCGTGTGCGCCCCTCCACCCACCGCGGCACCGGTCCCCTTGCGTTTGGCTGCACCCGCCGCGCCCGTGCCCATGCGCACGCCCCCCTCAGCGGCATGGGACGCTACCATCGACCGCTACCTCTCAGTAGCGCCAGTTGTCGTCCTCCCGCGCCCCGCCCGTCGATCGCACGATGACAGGATGTTCGGTTTACAAGTGAAGAACATTTTGTGCTGCCTTGAAGACTTCAACAATGGTGTCCCGGAGGACGACAACAACGGCGTGGCACGCCGCCTCCGCTGCCACTGGAAATAGTTTTTTTGGGGTTTAATACTGTATCTCGAATTCTCGATCATATGAATATAAATTCGCAGTGTGACTGAATGAAAGATATGGTTTGAACGAACTTGCGTTTCTCTCTCTTAATGTACAGACTTATCAAACTATTTTCTTTTGAAAAAAACATCAATGGTTTTAAAATATAAAACACTCATCGCAAATGTTTTAGTTAGAACACCCGTATGCAAACCGACAGCTTCCCCAGGAAGCCAAGGGAAAATGTGTCGAGCAGGATTTGTGCAGATCTTGATCGCAAACGTTTTAGTTAGAACACCCGTATGCAAACCGATAGCTTCCCCAGGAAGCCAAGAGAAAATGTGCTGAGCAGGATTTCTGCAGCTCTTAATCGCAAACGTTTGAGATAGAACACCCGTATGCAAAGTGAGAGCTATGGTCTTCCCCCTTAAGTCGAGGGAAAATCCGCAGCGCAGGATTTGTGCATCCCTTTAACGCAAACGGTTGTTTTGGATGACCCGTGTGCAACCACGTACAAACAATTTGGTAAGATTTGCATCTGTCATATTGGGTATGTTGCCATTTGTCAAACTGGAAAGATTGACATTTGTTGTTCTAGTAACATTGCCATTTGTCAACCTTGTAACACTGCGATTCGTCAAAATATGAAGCTAAAAATCACTAGCAGTATCTAATTTTTGCAACTAAAATTCAGTCATTAAGCATAGATGGAGGCGAGGAGGCGTGTTTAACCGGGCGTGCAGCGGGCGGTGCAGTACTATTCGATTTGACAGCGGGCGGCGCAGTTCCCGATACAGAATGCATGAGGGAAGTAATGGGAGGAGGACAGGGAAAAGAGGTTGCACGATGTGAATGCAACGCAGTTTGCACTCATATAAAGGCGCCCCTGCATTCCAATGCATCTACCACATCGTACGCACCTAAGCATTTGCCTAAGCACCTACACTAATAAGCACAAAAGTGCTCACTCCAGACCCATGGTGGCGATGCGCGCGAGCGGCCAGCGGCTGTGCCAGATGGTCCACGACGCCGGCCTGCAGCATGGTACCGTGGATCGTCTCCAGACAGTGTTGGCGACAGCGGTCGAAGGCCACCGTCGATGCTAGCTACGACTCTCAGTTGGACCAGATGATCGTTCGCAGCACCAATAGGTTCACCATCGTCAAGAAGCTCGCAGACGACATCGCTGTACTCCTCCAGCCCGCGCACCCAGGCTCCTCATTGCCTGCCACCCTAATCGGCCTCCATTGCTGGAACCTCTTTCAAGCACTGGTGGCCCTGCGACTGCCCGCCGACGCCACGAAGAATGTCCACCTGGAGGTCGCGCTCGCTGTGAGGCGCCTCGCCCTGCAAGAATCCATCGACCTACACATCCATGTGTACGAGCAAATCGTGTACGTAGGTATCTACAAGGCCAGTGAGGACGCTACGACGTTGGCCTTCTTCAGCCGGCTGGAAGCCTTGGATGCCTTGCTGATAAGCACCTTGACCTCACCACAAAAGCCGCCGCTCCTTAGCCGCCGGTCGGTGGCCCGGCGCACTGAGTTGAGGAGGAGGTCGTACGTTGATGGATGCATCTTTCTTCTTGCCTCCTGTAACCACCACTGCGATCACATCATCATGGCCTTAATTCTTATTGTGCTATTGCATTCTCGTTCCACTCAATACAGACATGTGCAATCCCTTTGCTTAATTATATGCATCACTGTAACTAGTACTCCATCTGTCAATTTATAAGTTGTGATGTAGTGTCTATCTCGTTACTTTTTGATAATTTTTGTTTTTTGAACACATGTTGATTGGCTTGAATGAAGGTCTATCCCGCCGTTAGGCGCCGCGGCGCGCTTTGCTCGTGTCCGTCGGCGCACTCGGCTTGTGGACAGCTTTTCCTTGTGTGTTCAACTGCTATATATATATATATATATATATATATATATATATATTGCTTGCCGTTGAGGCGACCGCGGAGCGCTCTGCTCGCGTCCCTCCGCGCACGCTCTGCCTGCGGTTGGGCGTGCGCACGATCACGTCGGGGGCCCCATATGCATGTGGTTGCGCGGCGCGCGTTGCCACGTGATGCAGTTATGTGCGGCATGATGGAGTTACGCGCTGCAAATTAGAACGGCCATCAGGGCCTGTCGATATTCCTCGCCGTCTGGCTTCCCCTTTAATTCCCGCGGCCATTATAACCTTAGTCTCTTCAACCTTTCGATCGCTCCCCACAACACAACAAGCACACCCACGACGACACATAGAGAGGGGATGTCTAGCGGCGCTCCAATGGAGTTCGGCGAGCATAGAGTGGAGACCCACGCCAGGGAGACGGGTCTCTCGGTGGTGTACACCATCGACCCGGCCGTGGTGGACGACTACATCAACAGCGTTGAGCAGTTGCTTGCTCTAGACAAGTACAAGGTGGTCGGCATCGACCTCCAGTACACCGTCGTCGTCCCGGCATAGATCAGAAGGTTGCCATCGCCCAGTTCTGCGTGCGCCATCATTTCCTCATCTACCACTACTGCATGGCCACAGAGCCTTGCGACCGTTTCAACAGGTTTGTCGACAACACCGACTACAAGTTTGCCACGGTGGAAACCACCGACGATGTAAACGTGCTCAGTGTTACGGGCTTGGCCTGCAAGAACCTTGTCGAAATCCGTGACCACTACAGGGTCTGGGGCTGCACGAAGAAGGACTCCCTGGTCGAACTCGCCTCTGCTATCATCAACCCCTACTACGAAAAGATGAAGTGGGATGCCCAAAGAACAAGTCCCCTATCCTGGCACAAGGCCTGGATGCGGCAACTGGATGAACCTCACCTCAGGTTCGCGGCCAAGAGCGTGTACACATGCTACGAGATGCACAAGCGGATCGTTGACATGAGGAAGTGCCTCGTTACCCAAATCGACGAGCCCGGATCGAGCCACAAGCAGAGCAAGCGTCACAAGAAGTAGATGATGATCAGATGATCGTTTATGCTAGTTAATCATGCATGTAATATATAGTTTACTTTATTGGTGTGTGGAAATGTCATGTGTGTAGTAGCCACCTATGTAATTATGCATGTAATAGTTTACTTTGGTGTGTGCAAATGCCATGGTTGTGGTAGCCACCTATGTAAGTGGATGTTTAATTTGGTTATGCAACCATGTCCTTATAAGTGTGTGTATATATATGGTGTTGTTCTGTATGCAATCCCATCGCACAACACACACGTCTTATTAGCACCAACCGTCTGTGTTATTATCGGTCTTCGCACACATTTCTGATTACAGACCTATTTGCCGCGTATCACACACATCTTGTTATATTGAACCATTTTTGTTCTCTTGTCTCAACACAAACAGTTCATCCGAGTGAACCGCATGCCGTATATCGCACACACCTTGATCTGGCTGACCGTTTCTTTTGTGTTGCCTAATCACAAACAGTTCATCTGAGTGAACCGTATGTTGTATATCGCACACACCTTCATTTGGCTGCCCGTTTCTTTTGTTCCTCCTCATCACAAACAGTTAATTGAACTGAACCGTATGCCCTGCATCGCACACGCAACTAAAATCTGAACCGTGTTTGATGCATCCTCCATCGCAAACATTTTGCACCTTTTAGATGGTTTTTTAACACCACCGTTTGCGATTATGGCATCGCACACAGTTTCGTCGAAGGGTCTCTGATCGTAGTGTCGCGTTAGCAGCATCCTGCAGTAGTGATTGTTCTTTCTTTCTTCCACCCACACATTTAATTGGAATGATGGATATGCCAACTACTTCTACCAACCCATTATTCATCGAGCGAGATGAGGACCCGAACACTTTCGTCATCAAGAACCACCTATTCGGTGCACAAAGAGCATTACATGAAGAACAACAAGCATTGAGCGACCGCATCGACAATCTCGCCACCGACTTGCGACATTCCGAGCAACGTACAAGACACTACTTCGACAACAAGCTCGATGAACAAAAACAAGAGAACAATGCAAGAATGGACGAGATTCATGCCTGGGTCAACCGCTCTTCCACCACTTCGTCATATTCAAGACGGAGCCGCTCGAGTCGATACTTTGATGACACCATCTCTGGCTCAAGTACACCGACGTCGAACACTCTTTGTCGAGCCGCGCGCCAAGACCGTTAAGAAAACCACAATCCTCTACATGACACCGATCCTCAAGAGAAACTTCAAGCGCAAGAACATCGACATCGCCAAAATCAAGCTACCTTTGCGCAAGCACAAGAACGGCAACACCTACGCCAACAAGAGGAAGAGCGAGCACGCCAACACCAAGACGAGCAAGACGCCCAAGCTCTCTGTCAACAATGCGAAGCTCAAGCACGTCAGGCGCAACGTGCCCTCCGAGACACAAGTTGTGCCATTGCTGCACGCACCCGACATACGCGTGAGCAAGAAGAAGCACTTCGAGATGAAGTTCAAGAAACAACTATCAAGCACGTTTGCACCGGCAAGTTCCACAAGCTCCTCCACAAGCTAGACAAGAACCACAAGTTCCCCAAGAGCAACAAGACAATGGGAATCCTCCACGCCAAGAGAAAGTTGAGGGAGACAATCCTCCTCGTCAAGGACGTCATCACCGTCGCCCCCAACACAATGAAGAGCAACGCTACGGCAAACTCAAGTTCACCATGCCCAAGTTTTCCAGAAGCAATGATCCCGAAGAGTATCTTTCATGGGCATTGAAGGTTGACAAGATCTTCCGTTTGCACAACTATGAGGAAGAGAAGAAGATCGACATGGTATCCCTTGAGTTCCAAGACTATGTCCTCATTTGGTGGGAATAAGTCACTGAGCATTGAGAAGCAAGAGGTCAACCACCAATAACAACTTGGGATCAAATGAAGGATGTCATGAGAGCGCGCTTCATGCCAACATACTATAACCGCGACCTCTTCAAGTGACTACAACTCCTCAAGCAAGGAAAAAAGACCGTTGAAGAGTACTACAAAGAAATGGAGATTGCCATGATACAAGCTAATGTCACGGAAGATGATGAGCAAAATATGGCACGCTTCATGAATGGACTCAATCACCCTATCAAAAAATCACCGACTTCCAACCATACTCCAACCTCATCGAGCTAGTGCATCAAGATACTAAGGCGGAGCGACAAGTGCAAGATTACTTCAAGTATGCCAAGTACTCTCTGAAGACATACGGCTCATTCAATCAAGCTTCAACGACTCCAACACCTTCTACCTCAACCAAACCTTCTCCAAGCACCGGCGACAAGTCAAGTTACAAGAAAACTTCGACAACCTCAAGTCGTCCTCCTACTACAAGCAACTTCAAGTTGAGAGCTTCATCATCTACAACTCCACCGGATGAGACCATCAAGACAAGTTCCATCAAATGCTTCACATGCGGCGGCCGAGGCCATAGTTCCTTCGAGTGTACCAACAAGCGCACAATGATCCTCAACGACGACGGTACATACGACTCATGAGTGAAGGAGAAACGGAAGCCCTTGAGAATGTGGCTATGCACCAGCAAGTGAATGAAGATGAAGATGACCAAGTCTTTTGTGACGAAGATTCAAGCCCCGCTCTCATTGTCTCCAAGGTCTTGACTCTTCAACATCAACAAGAAAAAGACCAAAGATGCCATGTCTTCCACACCAAGGCGGGCATCAATGGGTGGTCCGTGAAGGTCATCATCGACGGAGGAAGTTGACATAACTTGGCAAGTGAAGAACTATGCTCCAAGCTCCAATTGGTCAAGATGAAGCATGCTCGTCCCTACAAGGTCCAATGGCTTAGCGACTCCGGCACAGTTCAAGTGGAACACATGGTCCAAGTCTCCTTCAAAATCGGAGCATACGAAGGCACTTTGGAGTGCGATGTCGTTCCTATGTCCATTTGCCACCTCCTACTTGGACGACCTTGGCAATTTGACCGCGGAGTCATCCACAATGGGAGAACAAATCGCTATAGCTTCAAGATGAAAGGGAAGGGGTACGTACTACGACCTATGTCTCCAAGCCAAGTGATCGCCAACAAGAAAGCTACCAACCATCATGGAGAGAATAGTGAGAGACCGAACCACCAAAAAGAGAGTGAGCGTCACAAGCTAAAATTGAGTGCCTCCACGATGAGCCACAAGAAAAACCTAGTGTTATTCGCTACCAAAAGTGAGATGAGAGAAGTGTGTGAGAACCCATCAAGTGTTATGCACTGTGTCCTATTATGCAAGGACGAGGCACCTAAAACTAACACCTCTCACAATCTACCTTTAGTGTTATCTTCTCTATTGCAGGAACTCCAAGATGTATTCCCCGACGAGCTACCTTCGGGTCTACCTCTCGAACACTGAATCGACCTCATCCCCGGAGCACCTCTTCCTAACAAGGATCCCTACCGCGTCAACCCCAAGGAAACCAAGGAGATCCAACGGCAAGTACAACAACTCATTGACAATGGCCATGTACAAGAAAGTTTGAGCCCATGCGTCGTCCCGGTAATCCTTGTTCCCAAGAAAGATGGTACATATCGCATGTGTTCCGATTGTCGTCCTATCAATGCTATCACGGTTAGATATCGCTACCCCATTCCACGCTTCGACGACATGCTAGATGAGCTTAGGCGGAGCCACAATTTTCTCTAAAATTGAACTTAAAACTGGCTACTATCAAATATGCATCCATGAAGGTGATGAATGGAAACCCGCTTTCAAAACCAAGTTTGGCTTGTATGAATGGTTGGTCATGCCAATGGGTTTATCCGAAGCACCCGGCACCTTTATGTGTGTGATGCATTTTGTTCTTCGCCCATACATTGGCATATTTGTTGTGGTCTATTTCGACGATATTATTGTCTTCAGCAAATCTCTCAAAGATCATGTCACCCAACTTAGAACCATTTTGCAAACACTTAGAAAGAGCACCTTTATGCTAATATGGACAAATGCCTTTTTGGTGTTGATAAGCTCGTTTTTCTGGGTTTCGTTGTGTTTTCTAAGGGTGTTCATGTAGATGAATCTAAGATCAATGCTATTAAAACTTGGCCTCGACCAACCAACTTGCAAAAAGTATGAAGTTTCCTTGGTCTAGCCAGCTTCTACCATAGATTCGTTAAGGACTTTAGCACTATTGCATCCCCTTTACATGCTTTGAGTAAGAAAAATGCACCATTTATTTGGGGACCATCCCAAGATACCACATTTAATGAGCTTAAGAAATTGCTTACACATGCCCCTTTGCCTGCATTACCCAACTTTGATAAACCATTTGAGATACATTGCTATGCTAGTGGTTATGGCATAGGAGGCGTGTTAATGCAAGAGAAGTGCCCCATACCTTACTTTAGTGAAAAACTTTCCGGAGCGCAACTCAATTACCCCATATATGACAAGAGTTATATGCTCTAGTGAGAGTCTTGCATGTTTGGGAGCATTATCTCCGCCCTCATGAGTTCATTCTCGACACCGATCATGAAACACTTAAGTATCTTAAGGGTCAAACTAAGTTGTACAAGCGTCATGCTAAGTGGAGTGAATTCATTGAGTCATTTCCTTATGTCATCAAGTACATCAAAGGTAAGGAAAATGTTGTGGCGGATGCGCTTTCCCGTAGATGCATGCTTTTTACCCAACTTGAATTGAATGTCATTGGCTTTGAGCACATAAAAGACTTGTACATGCATGATCCTACTTTTGCTATTCCTTATGCCAAATGTTTAACGCATACATCTTGGGAACGCTATTACATCAAAGATGATTATCTTATGAGAGCTAACAAACCATGTATCCCCGAGTCTTCCCTTCGTTTGTTACTTTTGCAAGAATCACATGGAGGATGACTTATGGGACACTTTGGCCGCGACAAGACATTTGCCACACTCGCCAAGAACTACTTTTGGCCCAAGATGTTCCGCGACGTCTCACGTTTCACCAACCGATGCTCCTGTGTGTTGACAGCGTGTTCGCCCGAGGCCCATGTACCCTGCCGCCCCCTTAGAGTATATATACTCCTCCTCCTCCCTCTTTCTAGGATTAGCAAAGGATTAGCTCATTTGAGAGATAGAGCTTTGCTCATCCACTTGATACCTTCTCCATCGGAGTTCACGGCCTCTACGGAGAAGATCCCCCAAGTGGATTCAAGACCCCTAACAGGAAGACCCTTCAAGACCTCCTCACGGAGAAGAACTACCACCTCTTGTATCATCCCTTGTTGCGTTTGGATCTTGTATCACACTTTATGTTCATGGATCTAGCACATGTGTGATCGTTTCTTGTTGATTTGAGTTTTTCCTCTTGTTTCCCCATCGTGTTTCCCCTCATTTTCTTCGTAGGATCCGCTCCAATTGTGAAAGATAGGCCCTAGGGTTTCCACCCTACATCATTTATGCTTCTGTTTTTCCTGGTGGAGCCTCATGACTAGGTCTCCTACATTGAACTCCTTCGACCGGACTTCCCTGCTTTGATAGTGTCGTGCCTGCAGCTGATAGATCGTGGATTGTGCCCGGGCTACATTGCGCTCTTCTTCTAGGGCTCCAAAGTGCCCGCTGATCAAGCTCGGCCTCCCGTTCCTCATACATGCGCACCCGGTGTGCGAAATGAATGATATCACAAGGGAGTACAGCCTCGGTGTCGTACACCATGAAGAAAGGTGTTATGGTGCGCAGTCCTCACAGGGTGGAATTGAGTTCCTCTACCCACTTACAATCTGCCTCTTTCAGGGAGCGCACCAACCTTGGCTTAATGCCACTGAGGATCAATCCATTTGCTCGCATTCAACATGAAAAATTATATTTTGATCATTTACCTACTCGAGGACGACCAGGTATTAAGCTTGGAGATGCTGATGCGTCTCCAATGTATCTATAATTTTTAATTGCTTCATGCTATTATATTATCAATCTCAGATGCTTTATGTGTAATTTTGTATCATTTTTGGAAACTAACCTATTAACCCAGTGCCCAGTGCTAGTTGTTGTTTCTTTGCATGTTTTTTTCTTCAGGAAATCAATACCAAACAAAGTCCAAACATGATAAAACTTTACGGTGATTTCCTCAAACACTAGGAGCTTCGGGAGGAGGCGAGCGCCACAAGCTCACACGGCGGCCCCGAGGGGGCACGCCACCTGAGCTTGTGGGACCCACACAGCTCCGTTTGACCTAATTCCAACTCTATAAGTTCTCATAAATCCTGAAACCAACAGAGAGCCACCTGAAACAACTTCTCTATCGTCGCAAGCTTCTGTTCTTCGGTGATCCCATCTGGAGGCCTTTTCCGGTACTCTGCCGGAGGGGGATCAATCATGGAGGGCTTCTACATCAACCTTGCTGCCTTTCGATGATGTGTGGGTAGTTTACCACAGACCTACGGGTCCATAGCTAGTAGCTAGGTGGCTTCTTCTCTCTCTTTGATCTTCAATACAAAGTTCTCCATGATCTTCATGGAGATCGATTCGATGTAATCTTCTTTTGCGTTGTCTTTGTTGGGATCCGATGAATTGTAGGTTTATGATTGGAATATTCATTTAAAGTAATTGAGTATTTCCTGAACTTTATTATGCGTGATTTTTATAGGTTTGTATTTCTCTCCGATCTATCCGTTTGATTTGGCCAACTAGATTGATTTATCTTTAGTGGGAGAGGTGCTTTGTGATGGGTTCAATCTTGCGGTGTCCTCGCCCAGTGTTAATAGGGGTAACAAGGGACGTATTGTATTGTTATCACTCAGGGTAAAACGACGGGGTCTAATCATATTGCTTGAGTTTATTTTGTCTACATTATGTCATCTTGACTAGTGTACAAATATCTGTCCCCACGTCCCCCGCGTCGCCCCCCACTCGGGTGACTCGGGGGCTCCCCAACCCTAGCCGCCGCCGGGCCTAGCCCATCTTCCTCTCCTCCTCCCGCCGCCGCCGGAGGACGCCGCCGGCTTGCGCCCAAAGGCCAACGGCGGTGGCGGGGGCTCTTCCTCCCTCCCGCGTCTCTGGGGTGACGGGGGGCCCAACATGCGTGGAGGTGCGGCCGATCTAGAAGCAACGGCGTTGGCTTCGACGGCGGCGGCGGTCAGCCCTGCCTCGGGCCATGGGCGGCGGCTGTGGCGGCTGGCCTGGATCGGGCGGCAGCGTGATGCGGTCTTCGGCGGCATGTCATCTGGCTTTAGATCGGCGGAAGCGTCGAGGGCCTAGTGGACTGCTTGGCGGCACCCATGGCAGATCTATTCTAGCCGGTGTAGCCAGTGGTGGTGGTCATCTTCTTCATCAGCGGTGACCGGCCAGAAGCTTGGTGATCGGATCTCGAGATCCATCATCTAGTCCCGGCTGCGAGTTGGGGAGACATGGTTGCCGGTGAAAACCGAGCCGATGGCAGGCGATGGCGGCGTTCTACGTTGTTACCTTGATGAAGGCATCGTCGTGTAACTACCGTCGACCCACTCGTGCTGCTCCGGAGGAAACCCTAGGATCTGGTGTTCCCGATCGGACGATGGAGGCACTGCGGTGTCCTTTCTCTCTTGGGAGCATCGTTTGTGGAGCAGCTCTAGAAGTCAGAGGCAGGAGGTGGAGCGGCTTCATCTTGCACGGAGCTTCGGTGGAGATGTCAAGTCATGCCTGACCGACAGGTGCTACGCCTTGTCATGCCTGGTCGGCAGGTGCTACGAACGACAGATCTTCCAAGGACTTCAAGCTGTGTCGGCTGGTGGTACTTGGCAGCATGGCGCTGAGGTGTATCAGTGGCGATCGCGATGTGCTTAGCTGTTTGCGTGCAAGGAGGAGGTGCCGTTCGGCGCCGTGGTGGCATCGACGATAGCTAGACTGAGCAAGGTTGATGCATCAGTACAGTTCTGAAGATGTTGCAGTGGCAGTTGGGGGCGGCGGCCTCTGAGAGCACGCCGGACCAGTGTGTGACCCAGACCCGACAAGTGGCTAGGTTGGGGTCTCAGGTCTTATATGTTAGGCTTGGCTGCGATGTCTGTTTGGTATTAGGCCCAGGCTATCTACGCCCCTTCATCAACTGGATAGGTGTAGCGACATTTGTTGCTTAGAAGGCGGCTTTAGTCTTACTGTTGTATGACTTTGTAAGGTCTTGTCAGAATAATTAATAAAGTGGCCGTATGCATCGCCCAGATGCAGAGGCCGGGGGTCATCCTCCTTTTCTAAAAAAATGTCATCTTGCTTAAAGCGTTACTCTGTTCGTCATGAACTTAATGCCATAGATGCATGTTGGATAGTGGTCGATTGGTGGAGCAATAGTAGTAGATGCAGAATCATTCCGGTCTACTTATCACAGACGCAATACCTATATACATGATCATAACCATGAATATCATCATAATTATGCGCTTTCTATCAATTCCCAACAGTAATTTGTCTACCCACCGTATGCTATTTTTCAATAGAGAAGCCTCTAGAGAAAACTATGGCCCTCGGGTCTACTTTTATCATATTACTAAAACCAAAAAAACCTTGCTGCAATTTTACTCTTGTTATTTTACTTTTTAATTTATATATTTTTAACAGAGTTTTCAATTTACATATCTATAACTACCAGATTTATCTTTGCAAGCAACGAGTTCAAGGGGATTGACAACCCTCTTGCTCGCGTTGGGTGCAAGTATTTGCTCTTGTGTGTGCAGGTGTTGTTCACTAGGCTTTGTGTGATTCTCCTACTGGTTCGATAACCTTGGCTTTCATTGAGGGAGATACTTATCTGCTACTGTATTGCTTCACCCTTCCTCTTAGGAGAAAATCCCAACGCAGCTCACAAGTAGCAGTGTCGTCTTCTTGAGAGGGATTCCTTGGCCGTTAATTGAAATGCTTCTTGGGAGGTGTGTAGGAGAAGACATGAAGCCTAGGACGGGGTTATAAAGCGGGACGTCAGTCATGTAGAACCATTCGGTAGTCCACATCTTGACATCCTCCTTGGGGGTGCCTAGGAGATAGTCGGCCCGAGCAATTCGGCATAACTCGTCCCCCCCCCCCCCGTGTGGTGTGGGGTGATTATCTGTGAGCACCGGGCCATCTATGGACGTCAAACCAGGGCGCGTAAGCGCAAGATCGAAATCAGGCAAATAGCCCTAAGTGGCGAGTCGATTTAATTGGAGACGAGTGATGGAGCTACTTCCCCACTGAAAGTGCTAGTTATCGACTAGAGGGGGGTGACTAGGCGATTTTTATGAAAGTCTTCAAAACACGGGGGCTTTGAAAACAGATAGTAGAATTGAACCTATTGATATGCAGCGGAAGGTAGACTACACTGGACAAGCCATAGTCAAGTAAGCAATGAAGTGAAAGCACAAAGACTATCAGCAACTAGGTAGTATAGATCAAGATGGAAGATAGTATGAAGCCAAACAGTAAACCGTCTTCACATAGTGAAGACAATCAGATCATGCAAGCAGACAATGACTTCACGAAGACAGACTGAAAGTAAAGGGAACTGAAGGATAGAACCAGTAGCTTTTTGAAGACAAGGATTTGGTAGACCAGTTCTAATTGCTGTGACAACTGTACGTCTGGTTCGGGAGGCTGAGGTTTAACTCAGAAGACCGCGACTTCACCTTATTCCCCTTGAGCTAAGAACACTTAGTCCTCGCCCAATCACTCTGGTAAGTCTTCAAGGTAGACTTCAAAACCTTCACAGACTTCGTTCACTGGCAATCCACAATGGCTCTTGGATGCTCAGAACGCGACGCCTAGCCGGCTGGAGGATTCACAGTCCTCAAGTGTAACAAGTCTTCAGATCACGCGGACAGAAAGACTTCAGTGATGCCTAACACTCTTTGGCTCTGGGTGTTTTGGGCTTTGTCCTCGCAAGGATCTCTCTCTCAAATGCTTCGGAGGTGGGTTGCTCTCAAACGACAAAATCCGTGCACTAACTCTGAGCAACCACCAATTTATGGTGTGGGGGTGGGCTACTTATAGCCAGGAGCCAACCCGACCTGATTTTAGCGAAATTACCCTGGGTCACTCAGGAACCGACACGTGTCCAATGGTCGGATTTCAAACACACGCGGCAGCTTGACTTAGGCTACAAGTAAAGCTGACTCATCCAGCTCTGGATAAGATTTGCTCTCATTGTCTTCGCTCGAAGACATAGGATTTGGTTGAGCATCACATCAGTCACTCTGACTTTGTTCAGTTGGACCCCACTTAACAGTATGGTGGTTCCTATGACTCAACAAAGAAGAAAAGGAACTACGAAACTACTATGTCTTCGCACTCCATAGTCTTCACGTGAATGTCTTCTCATGTCATAATCTTCACTGTGAATATCTTCACGAACCACCATTGTCTTCAATGTCTTCACACATTTTTAGGGGTCATCTCTGGTAGGTAAACCGAATCAATAAGGGACTATTACCTATGTTATCATGCAATTCTCACAAACACATTAGTCCCTCAACTAAGTTTGTCGTCAATACTCCAAAACCAACTAGGGGTGGCACTAGAAGCACTTACAATCTCCCCCTTTTTGGTGATTGGTGACAAATTGGTTGAAGTTTTCAACGGGGATAAAAGTATGTGAAAGTTAACGATTAAGACATTGTCTTCATAAGTAGCAAAAGGCTCCCCCTGAGGATGTGCATATAAGTAGTTTGCTTTTGAATGCAAATCCACATGGAAGGTTTTACTTTGTGGAGATCGTCTTCAACTTATGAAGACAATTCATCATGCATATAAAGAGATAACGAAGATAATGACATGCATAATGAAAAATGGACGTCTGCAGAATGGTTCATGCGAGATTTATCATCGCATCACAAAACTGACAGAAAAAAGTAGCAGACGACCATCAAGTTTAAGTGTTACAACTCAAAGAACCAAATTGTTTCAAAAAACAAGAGTTGTAAAGACTTAGCAAAAATTAATGCAACCACCCATAAGGACCTGCTTGAAGACTATCAACTCATATGCTTCTCCCCCTTTTGTCAGTAATGACCAAAAAGGTTTGAAGACATAGAGTATCTACTCGTTCCCAGAAGGAGTAGACGATGGAGCAGGGTCGACGTTGGAGTTTGGTGGTGCAGACGGGCCTGATGCAGTGTCGTGGTGCAGTGTAGCCAAGGTTGGTGAAGTGGCATCGTCTGCTTCATCGATGACTCTTGCAATAACAGTTGCAGCCGGAGATGAATGCTCAGAATCTTCAATGGAGGGAGTGCGACGCCAGCTTGCATTTGGTGGAGGCCTGGAGTCGAACTTGAAGTTCTCTGTGAAGCCATCTTCGCGAAGATCGTCTTCAGGACAGAGCATTGTGTGGCTCTTCCTGGACCGCCGACAGGCTTCATGTGCAACAAATGAGTTCTTGGTGGCCAAGTTACGGATGTGATTGACATCCACCAAGAGGCTCTGCATTTGGCGCTTCAGCCAGTCTTGATGCTTATCCTGCTTCTGATGCAATGCCACAAGAAGCTCTCGGTCATTGAGTACATGAGATCGCTTTCGAGGCCTTTGGGCAATAGTACTTGCAGTGGCTTCAGTGTTAGCACGGTGTGGCACTCTCATGTTTCCAGCCAAAGGATAAGCGGGGTCGGAAGCATTGGGGACAAGAATTCCTTCAATTGGCTGCGAGAAGCTTTGGTGTTCAGTATTCTGAAGATGTAGGGGCTTCTTGGCAGGCTCGGGGTAGATGGCTTCAATAGACAGATCAACCTCAGGCAGAAAAACAATGTGGTTAAATGCTGAGGGCTGATAGTCTATAGTGGAATGAAGCTTAATCAAGCGCATCACCCATGGAGCATAGAACTTCAGGCCAAACAGATCAATCCCAGAAGCAGCAAGTTGTCTGATGAAGAAATCCTGGGTGCTGAATCTGATGTCATTGATGATATAGAATACCAAACTTTTCATGGCTCCTTCAAGTTTAGCTTCAGAAGAGTGTCCCTTGATCGGCCATAGAGTACGCCTCAAAATATGATATACCATGCGTGGCAAGTACTCGAGGTCCTTCACAAAGAACTCCTTTGGGTATTAAGCGTCTTGAGGCAATGGCTTCATCATGTTGAGCATCTGGCTCATGTTTGGTTCAGGCCTCTGAAAAATGCTCTGCAGCTCATCTCTATGAAGCTGACAACCAGGTTCATATAATTCACCTGGAGTGGGTAGGGAAGTAAGCTTGATGATGTCTTGAGCTTTGGCTTCATGATTGAGGGAGTCCTGGATTAGGGTGTCCTCGGACAGCCGGACTATATACTTTAGCCGGACTATTGGACTATGAAGATACAAGATTGAAGACTTCGTCCCGTGTCCGAATGGGACTCTCCTTGGCATGGAAGGCAAGCTTGGCGATACGGATATGTAGATCTCCTCCCTTGTAACCGACTCTGTGTAACCCTAGCCCCCTCCGGTGTCTATATAAACCGGAGGGTTTAGTCCGTAGGACAACAACAATCATACCATAGGCTAGCTTCTAGGGTTTAGCCTCTACGATCTCGTGGTAGATCAACTCTTGTAATACTCATATCATCAAGATCAATCAAGCAGGAAGTAGGGTATTACCACCATCGAGAGGGCCCGAACCTGGGTAAACATCGTGTCCCCCGCCTCCTGTTACCATCTGCCTTAGACGCACAGTTCGGGACCCCCTACCCGAGATCCGCCGGTTTTGACACCGACATTGGTGCTTTCATTGAGAGTTCCACTGTGATGTCACCATAAGGCTAGATGGCCCCTTCGATCATCGGCAACGATGCGATCCAGGGTGAGGTTTTCCTCCCAAGACAGATCTTCGTATTCGGCGGCTTCGTACTGCGGGCCAACTCGCTTGGCCATCTGGAGCAGATCGAAAGCTACACCCCTGGCCATCAGGTCAGATTTGGAAACTTGAACTATACTGCCGACATCCGCGGAGACTTGATCTTTGACGGATTCGAGCCCATGTCAGGTGCGCCGCACCGTCACGACGAGCGCGATTTAGCTCTGCCGTCAGACAGTGCTCGGGAGATCACACCCGTGACTACTCCGGCCCTCAAACCGGAGTAGATCGCGTCATCCGAGGACGGTGGATGGACCCTGCCTCGGAGGCCGCACACTCAGTGGTGATAGGGCCGAATACTGACTTCACCTCCTACGAGACCCGTGTTGCCGAACCGTTGGATTCGTCCCCGGCCACGGGCCCCGAGCCGCTTGCGTCCCTGCCTATCGAATCCGATTGGGCACCGATCATGGAGTTTACCTCCGCGGATATCTTTCAGCACTCGCCCTTTGGCGATGTGTTAAACTCGTTGAGGTCTCTCTCCCTGTCAGGAGACCCTTGGCCGAACTATGTCCGGCTAGATTGGGATATGGATGACGAAGAAATTCACTCCCCACCCACCACCCACTTGGTAGCCACTGTCGACGATTTAACCGACATGCTCGACTTCGGCTCCGAAGACATCGACGGAATGGACGACGATGCAGGAGAAGAACAGGAGCCATCGCCCACAGGGCGCTGGACAGCCACTTCATCACATGATATATACATGGTGGATACACCCAAAGAAGACAATGATGAGGAACGGGAGGAGGCAGCGAAGGATAACCCCCTCGAGAAGCAACCAAAGCGGCGACGCGGACGCCGCTCCAAATCTGACCTCGGCAAAAACAACGATAACAGCGCAAGAAAGAATGAGACCCTGGCCGATTCCAAGGAAACAGAGCAGGACGAGCCAGCGGACGACGAACACAGTACGGAGCCACTGTCCGACCACGGCGACGCTGAGGGTAGAAATCATCAACCTGTCTCCGGAGAGGAGAATAGTCCGGATGACGATATACATATCATCCCAGAAAGGAACTTGGAACAAGAGAACCTCCACAGAAGGCTTATTGCCACCGCGAGGAGTCTCAAGAAGCAGAAACAAAGGCTTAAGGCCGCGCAAAATACACTCATCAGTAGATGGAACAAAGTGCTCGACACTGCTGAAAAGTACGATGGCAGTCGCCACACAAAGAGTTACCCAAAGCGCAAGCTACTGCCTGAATTCGATGACGAGGCCTTAGAGCCTACACAGCCGAAGAATAAAACGGTCGACCGGTCGGATCGACCACCTCGTGGCCGCGATAGAGCAGCTAACGAGGCCGCACATAAGTCAGCACACGATTCACGTGAGGACTTGCATCAAAAAGCCGGCATGACCAGATCCATCTACGGATCTAGGAAGCGCGCTCCAGCGCAGAATCAAAACCAAACACTACAACCGTCAGAACGCCACGACATATCCAAATACAGGGGTGCCGCACACCCCCTATGCATCACCGATGAGGTACTGGATCATGAATTCCCAGAGGGATTCAAACCCGTGAACATAGAGGCGTACGACGGAACAACAGACCCTGGGGTCTGGATTGATGACTTTATCCTTCACATCCATATGGCTCGCGGAGACGACCTCCACGCCATCAAATTTTTGCCCCTCAAGTTGAAAGGACCAGCTCGGCACTGGCTGAAGAGCCTCCCCAAAAATTCAATTGGAAGTTGGGAGGAGCTTGAGGATGCTTTTAGGGCTAACTTTCAAGGGACCTATGTCCAACCTCCGGACGCAGACGATTTAAGTCATATAATTCAACAGCCCGGAGAGTCAGCCCGAAAGCTTTGGAATAGATTTCTTACTAAGTAGAATCAAATCGCCGATTGCCCGGACGCCGAAGCCTTAGCAGCTTTCAAACACAGCGTCCGAGACGAATGGCTCGCCAGACACCTCGGCTAAGAAAAGCCAAGGACAATGGCAGCCCTAACAAGCCTCATGACCCTCTTTTGCGCGGGCGAAGATAGCTGGCTGGCCCGTAGTAGCACCAGCGACCCAGGCACATCTGAAGTCAGGGACGGCAATGGAAAACCACGACGCAGTAAAAGCAAGTGTCGAAATAACGAAGACAGCCCAGACAACACGGCGGTAAACGCTGGATTTAGGGGCACTCGACCCGGTCAGCGGAAAAAGCCTTTCAAAGGCAACCGAGATGGACCGTCCAGCCTAAACAAGATTCTAGAAAAATTATGTCAGATTCATGGCACCTCCGATAAACCTGCAAATCACACCCACAGAGAATGCTGGGTCTTCAAGTAGGTCGGCAAGCTAAACGCCGAACACAAGGGGAGGGATACACCAAGTGAAGACAAGGATGAGCCTCACCAGCAAAACACTGGGGGATAGAAAAAATTCCCACCAGAGGTCAGAACAGTGAACATGATTCACGTAACAAAAAGAAGGAGCAAACATGCACTCCGAGACATATGCGTCGTAGAGTCCGTCACCCCTAAGTTCATCCCTTGGTCGGCCTGCCCGAACACTTTTGATCGCAGGGATGACCTGACAAGTATCCAACACGGAGGATTGGCTGCCTTGGTGCTAGACCCAATTATCGACGGATACCATCTCACCCAAGTCCTCATGGACGGCGGCAGTGGTCTTAATCTGATATATCAGGACACAGTCTGCAAAATGGGGATAGACCCGACAAGAATCAGCCAAAGCAATACTACCTTTAAAGGAGTAATACCAGACACAGAGGCCCGCTGTACGGGCTCTCTAGTACTAGAGGTTGTATTCGGTTCTCCCGACAACTTCCGAAGTGAAAAGTTAACCTTCGACATCGCTCCATTCCGAAGCGGCTATCAAGCACTACTTGGAAGAGCAGCGTTTGCTCGTTTTAACGCAGTACCGCATTACGCTTCTCTTAAGCTTAAGATGCCCGGTCCACGTGGCATCATCACAGTTAGCGGAAATGTTGAGCGTTCCTTACGTGCGGAAGAACGCGTGGCGGCTTTAGCAGCCGAACACTAAACGGCCTCTCCAACTAGAATAAATGATCGGTGGCCAAGACCGCGGACACGGCTACACGAGTCCGGCGCATCACTAGCTGTAACAGCTTAGATAAACCTGAGATTGGTTCGATGGATATACCCCCATAGGCGGTACCAGGGGCTTCCCGCATGTAAAAAGGACTAGTTCGGCCCGACCTTACTTATCTTGAATTTTAATGGATTATTGAGAATAACCAATTTTTCGCATGACAACTTTCACCTAAGTTCTTCTCTTTTACACATGATAATCGTGCTACACCCTTCCAGGATAGGGCACAACGGAGACACAGGCGCAGACGTGCAGCAGGGCCCCGCTCAAAGGTTTCTTTTTAGATTAAGACCCTATGTAAACCTTTTTTACTGTCTTTTGTTGCTTCACATCCTCCGGATACTCACTATAACCGAGAAGGATGCTGACGTTATTGGCATTTCGCCACATCAGAATAATGCACGTACCTGGACACTCGGGGTTCATTATCAAGGGCGTTACTCAGCCCAGTATATGTTATAAAGACCGAATACCTTCGGGAGTGTTTGGCGTCGCGAGTTTGGCCTTATATGCATCAGCTCTGAATCAGGTCTTTGGTCAAATGTTGGGTTTGCCCGGCTCCCGCGCTTTGCTACCTTACATTCCGCTCTATCGGCTAAGGTGGCACCGGGAGAACTACTACGATTGTGCCCTGGTTCATCCGGATGAGCACCTCAGTAGAGAAAGCCGAAAACTGGTTGTCATGATAAAGCGCGAGACTGGTCAACCACTCGATGACTTAGCGGAATCTTCGGGATTCCTCCACATTAATGAAGGGCCAGTTTTCCCGGTCATGTACGTACGCGCCCCGTACTCGAATGAGCGCGGAAGTACCAGGGGCTATATAGTAGCCCCACTGTCAAACTCCTATGGTTAAGTGAAAGTGTTAAAGCAATATAGTCTGATTGCCTCGTTCGCCGCGCTACCACCTCCTTAATGGACCAAGACGTTGGATCAAGTGTGAACACGCGCTCTTGCGAACACCCCTGCATTATATGCGTGGGGGCTGAAGCCGACGACTGCAAACTTTCAGGTTATATACATATATACATAAACGACCGCAAAGGAGGCACTATAATACATTCAGGCAAAAGTATAAACACAGCCTTTATAATTCAAATAGCATTGTTATTACAATCGAGATACATGTCACTCGAACATGACACTCTTCGAGCACTGAGCCTCTATCAAACGAGCACCTTCCAGGACTTCTTCAAAATAGTGCTCGACAGAAACCTGGCCTACGGCCGGATTCTGGGTTGCAATCGTGGTGGCCTCCATCTCCGCCCAGTATGTCTTCACACGGGCAAGAGCCATCCGCGCACCCTCTATGCACGCCGACCTCTTTACAGCGTCAATATGCGGCACAGCACCAAGGAATTGTTGCACAAGACCAAAATAACTATTCGGCCTTGGTCCTTCCGGCCAGAGACGATCCACGACAGACCTCATGGCAAGCCCAGACAACCTATGGAGCTCGGCCCACTCGGCCATTTGCTCATGTAACAGCAGCGGACGCGCTGGAGCATGGAACTACGACCAGAACAACTTTTCCACTTCGTGATCTTTTTGATCTTTGAAAAACTTGGTCGCATCAGCAGCACTCGCTGCCAAATCCAGGTACGCGTCCGCAGAACTCCATAATTGATCCAGAAGGGCATACTTAGGATCTCCGAACTTCGTCCGCAACAAAAAGGGCTTCCCAGCCGTGATATTTCCGGCTTGACGTAGCTCCTCCTTCGCCGCTCTGATTTTAGAGCGGGTTTCCTTAGCTGCTACCATGGCTTTCTCCAGGTCCGCCGTCTTTGTTTGACTTTCCCTTTCGAGAAGCTCATAACGGTCGGCGGCGTCTTTCAGCTCAACAGCCATCTTGGCTATTTTCTCTTTGCTCTCGCAATGCGCAGCCTGTTCGGCTTTTAACTCTTCGACCGCCTTTAGGGCGGCCGCATCACTCCTCCTGGCTTGTTCCTTGGCTCGGGCAAGTTCCGCCCGAAGGGTCTCCACGGCGGCAGCTCCATCTGCAGTCACAGCATATTATAGATACTAGCATTATCCATATCTTAATAAATGTTGACCATCGGAGAATACATACCCTGTGCCTCGTCAAGCCGCCTGTTTACAAGCACGATGTCGGCATCTGCTGCATCAAGTTGCCGCTTCAGTTCGGCAAACTCACCAGTCCGGCTAGCCACCTGCACATGAAGGCGGCATGATTATTACTTGGGACTATGATCCTCTGTTTGCCACCATTTTCGACAGCAACCAGAGTCTCAGGGGCTACTATCTACATATGGCACACCTGGCGTGTGCGGTACCGTCAAAAATATACATATTACTTTGCGTACCTCAAAGCCTCTCAGCAGGCTCATAAAAGCTTCATGCAACCCGCTTTCGACGGATGAAATCTTCTCAACTACCGTACCCATTAACGTACAGTGTGCTTCTGAGATAGCCGCTTGCTCCAGAAGATTCCGCAGTGAGTCTGGTCGTGCACCGGACAGTCCCGGACTCTTTTTATCGCTCCCCTTAGGAGTCGAATACTCCGGACTCCGGGTGGCCGAAGGGTTACCTTCTGGCCTTGGCGGATCAGGAGAAACCCTTCGTGACGACACCTCAGGATCGCCCGCCTCATGAGGCGGGGAGCCATGGGGAGGTTTTTCGCTCTCCATCATCTCCGGAAGAAGATCCCCTGATGATGAACTCTGTCGAGAAGGGCTACGATCCAAACTACAGGACATACGTATCGGTTATTGTCCTCAGAAATAAAGTAGGATATGTTTGCTATAAAGTACTTTTGTCTACTTACAGCTCGGTGGGGGGCTGATCCCCTTGCGGGCACTGTGCGGTAAGGATACCCTCCGGGGTAGGACCCTCTGGCGGAGATTTCTTCCCTCGTTTGGAAACCATTGTTTCCAAGTCTTCAGAGGCGATCCTCTTCCTTCCCTGGGGAGAGGGAATTTTAGATTCTTCTCCCCGGTTATCCTCCTTCGCGGAGGCACTAATTCCCCCGGTCTGGATGAGTAATGAGTGAGGCCCGCTTTCGGCTTCTTTATTCCCCCCTTTATCTTCCCCTGAGGGCGCTTGATAAGGTGCGAGCTCAAGCATTCTGGCCAGTACTGGATCTGTTGAGCCTTCGGGAAGGGGGGCGAACACCTGATCATCTTCGCCTTTTTTACCCAGTCCTGGTCAAAGAGCGACTTTTCAGAATGATGTTGTCATAAATAAAGAGACAACATGTTCGGCCGAAGGACCACTTACTTGGGTATCTGGACGGTTGCAGCTCAGACCCGCATCCTCGGTGATGTCCGGACACTTTATTCGTGATCCGAAGTACAATCCATACATCTCTTCGTGTGTCATGCCGAAGAATTGCTGAATAGTTCGCGGTCCTTCCGGGTTGAACTCCCACATACGGAGACGTCGACGTTTGCAGGGCAGGACTCGACGAACTAGCATGACTTGCATTACCTTGACAAGGCTGACATCTCTCTCGAGGAGATCTCGGATGCGACTCTACAATGTCGGCACATCATTTACTGGCCCCCAGTCCAGCCCCTTGTTGGCCCATGACGCCAGTTGTGGCGGGGGGGCCCGGGCAGAAGGCAGGGGCGGCTACCCACTTAGTACCTCGGGGAGCTGTGATGTAAAACCACTCCCGTTGCCATAAGCTGGACACCTCCGGGAAGGAACCCTTTGGCTATGGAACATCGGCGCCTTTGCTTATTATGGCACCTCCGCACTCTGCGTGTCGCCCATTAATCATCTTTGGCTTCACATTAAAGGTCTTGAGCCATAAGCCGAAATGTGGGGTGACGTGGAGGAAGGCCTCACACACGACAATGAACGACGAGATATGAAGGATGGAATCCGGGGCCAGATCATGGAAATCAAGCCCGTAATAAAACATGAGCCCTCTAACAAAGGGATCTAGACTAAAGCCTAGCCCTCGGAGGAAGTGGGAGACGAATACGACACTCTCGTTGGGCTCGGGAGTGGGGACGACCTGCCCTCGAGCAGGCAGCATGTGCGAGATTTCGGCGGTCAGATACCTGGCTTCTCTTAGCTTCTTGATGTCCTCCTCTGTAACGGAGGAGGGCATCCACCAACCTTGAAGGTTCAATCCGGACATGATTGAAGGTCCGAAGCGCCTAGCCCAAGCCTTGGGTGTTGGAGCTCAAGGTGGGGGAAGGATTCGATTGAGTGTGAGAAGAAGAGGGCAGGCCTTGGCCCCTTTATAAAGAGGGTGAATATCAAGCGTCCTCCGCGTGGCCGTTTGGAACTTGCCTAAAATCGAGGAGTCATACCAACAGGCACGATTGGGTTACCCATACCCGTATTGATGGGAATCCCGTGATAAGGGGGGACACGATCTCTGCTTCGACAAGACGTGCCAATAAAACCGCCTCGTGAAATGTGCAGTGGTAGGCTGGGAGAAACGGTTCGGATAAGGACCAGACCATGGTGTGATGTCACATTATGAAAAGTTGTCAGCAGATTAGATTTGTGGAAATATTATTCTCTCTACGGTGGTATGTGGAATTTGTTTTGCAGAGCCGGACACTATCCTTGTGTTCAAAATCTTCTACGAAATATTCAGAGGAGGAACCCGCCTTGCAATGCCGAAGACAATCTGCGCGCCGGACTCATCGTCCTTGAAGCCTGGTTCAGGGGCTACATAGGGAGTCCTGGATTAGGGGGTCCTTGGACAGCCGGACTATTGGACTATGAAGATACAAGATTGAAGACTTCGTCCCGTGTCCGGATGGGACTCTCCTTGGCGTGGAAGGCAAGCTTGGCAATACGGATATGTAGATCTCCTCCCTTGTAACCGACTCTGTGTAACCCTAGCCCCCTCCGGTGTCTATATAAACCGGAGGGTTTAGTCCGTAGGACAGCAACAATCATACCATAGGCTAGCTTCTAAGGTTTAGCCTCTACGATCTCGTGGTAGATCAACTCTTGTAATACTCATATCATCAAGATCAATCAAGTAGGAAGTAGGGTATTACCTCCATCGAGAGGGCCCGAACCTGGGTAAACATCGTGTCCCCCGCCTCCTGTTACCATCCGCCTTAGACGCACAGTTCGGGACCCCCTACCCGAGATCTGCCGGTTTTGACACCGACAGGTGGTGTGGTCCGCCGACGAGGTATGGCAGGTGCGCCTCCGTGGTCGTCGAGGAGAACAGATCGGGAGAGAAGGTGGAGAAGACTAGTGGCTGCAGGAGTCGATGCAGACCAGTAGCAACGCCACCCGCGGTGGCCGGATCCACTGCCGGCGGCGTCGCTGGGTGCCCGTGGCGACCGGATCCCGCACCGTTGTGGCTGCTCGTTACGAGGCCTGGGGATGGCCGGTGTGGCGGCAGCCTGGGGAGGGGCCGGCGACCCGGATCGGGATGGCGATGCAGCAGGTCGGAGTAGAGGGAGTCGAAGCGATGCATCGCGTGGGGGTGGGCTTGTGCTGCCTGGGAGACTCGGTGGCGCCGGCAGGCGAGGAGGCGGTGGTGGCGGGGTGCTTTGGCGAGAGGCACAGGAGGACAGCGGCGGTTGCCGGCCCGGATTTTCCATGGGAGGCTCGCTGGGGGAGGTTTCCGGCCATGATCCGCCGCGGGAGGTGCGCTGGTGGTGGTTGTCGGCCCCGATCCGCAATGGGAGGCGTGCTGGGGGCGGTTGCCGGCCTGGATCCGTCATCGGGAGGCGCGCTGGTGGTAGTTCCGTGCCCGGATCCACCGCTGGGAGGCGTGCTTGGGGGTAGAGCAGGGGCTGGAGGTGGTTCGGGACTGGGTCGATGCGTGGAGAAGTTGGGGGTGGAGTGGGGAAGGAGGTGGGTGGGTTGGGCTGCTCTCTTTTTTACTTCTCAATGCAGTTCGGTTCGGGATTTTTTGCACTCACGAAGTGTTATCAGAATAAGCGGAAGTGTTATTAGAATAAGGTCTTAAGGAGTCAGTTCATGCCCAGAAATCTTCTTGGACTTCTTGGTCTTCTTGGAGACACGAGACAAATCTTCAGACTGCACACTGGGTTCAGGAGGTGCAGTCTTCAATGGCTTCACAGTCGAAGCGGTTGGTACAGTAGAGGGCTTTGAAGCCTTTGTCTTCTTCTTCTGCTTCGGTGGTGCTGGCGCTTCTTCAGAGTTAGCATCATCAGCAGATTGATCCACCGTGGCCCTTTGAGAAGCAATGTGGGAGAGGAGCCCAACGAAGCTTGTGAAGGGGCCGATGACATTAGGATTTGCATCGCGAGTGCCATCATGTCTTGGAGTAGATGGACCAGGGTTGAAGTTGAGTCCAAGATCTTTCTTGTTCTTCGCAGCTGACTCCTTTGCGAGCTGGTAGTTGTGTTTGAACAGATTGTCGTCACGACACCATAATAAGGATGATGGGTCGGCATTCTCAGGCTTCGGTCCTCGGACCATGCACGGATAGAAACCTTGAGCAATAGCTTCAGGCTTCGACTTTGGCTGCAGATTCTTGTACAGAATATCGCCCCATAGGCGCTTGATGGCATTCTTCTCAGCATATTCGGTAGTGACTGTCGGTGTCAAAACCGGCGGATCTCGGGTAGGGGGTCCCGAACTGTGCGTCTAAGGCGGATGGTAATAGGAGGCGGGGGACACGATGTTTACCCAGGTTCGGGCCCTCTCGATGGAGGTAATACCCTACTTCCTGCTTGATTGATCTTGATGATATGAGTATTACAAGAGTTGATCTACCACGAGATCGTAGAGGCTAAACCCTAGAAGCTAGCCTATGGTATGATTGTTCTTGTCCTACGGACTAAACCCTCTGGTTTATATAGACATCGGAGGGGGCTAGGGTTACACACAGTCGGTTACAAGGGAGGAGATCTACATATCCGTATCGCCAAGCTTGCCTTCCACGCCAAGGAGAGTCCCATCCGGACACGGGACGAAGTCTTCAATCTTGTATCTTCATAGTCCAACAGTCCGACTAAAGTATATAGTCCGACCGTCCGAGGACCCCCTAATCCAGGACTCCCTCAGAGTGGAACATGCTTCAGGTGGATGCCATAGTCCTTGAGAGTTTGCTTCATCCATAGAATCTGAGCGCAGCTAGATCCAGCAGCAATGTGTTCAGATTCAGCAGTAGAGAGGGATACACGGTTCTGCTTCTTTGAAGACCAACAGACAAGAGATCGTCCAAGAAAGTGACATGTTCCTGACTTGCGATCAACCTTGTCACCAGCATAATCAGCATCTGAGAATCCAACTAGATCAAACTCTGAGCCCTTTGGATACCATAATCCTAGTGTTGGGGTGTAAGGCAAATATCGACGAATTCGCTTCACAGCTAAGTGATGCGATTCCTTTGGTGCCGCTTGAAATCGGGCACACATGCAAACGCTAAGCATTATATCTGGCCTAGATGCACATAAATAGAGTAAAGAACCAATCATGGAGCGGTATACCTTTTGATCGAACTCTTTACCATTGTCGTCGGGGCCCAATTGACCTTTGGTTGGCATTGGTGTCGTGTACCCTTTGCAGTCTTGCATTCCAAACTTCTTCAGGCAATCTTTGAGATATTTTTCTTGTGAAATGAAGATGTCATTGCTCTGCTGAAGGATTTGAAGACCGAGGAATAATTTCAGCTCACCCATCATGGACATCTGATATTGCTCTTGCATCATATGCCCAAACTCATCACTGTATCTCTTGTTAGTGCAGCCGAAGATAATGTCATCCACGTAGATTTGGCATGCAAACAGTTCCCCGTCATATGTCTTCGTGAAGAGAGTGGGATCTAGTGAGCCAGGTTTGAAGCCTTTGCTCTTCAGGAAGTCTTTGAGTGTGTCATACCAGGCTCGAGGTGCTTGTTTGAGGCCATATAGTGCCTTGTTGAGCTTGTATACCATGTCAGGACGCTTTGGGTCTTCAAAACCAGGTGGTTGTGCAACATACACTTCTTCTTCAATTTTTCCGTTGAGAAAGGCACTCTTCACATCCATTTGGTACAGAAGAATGTTGTTGTGATTGGCATAGGCCGAGGCCCATGTACCCTGCCTCCTCCAAGAACTACTTTTGGCCCAAGATGTTCCGGGACGTCTCACGTTTCACCAACCGATGCTCCTATGTGTTGACAGCGTGTTGGGCCGAGGCCCATGTAGCCTGCCGCCCCCTTAGAGTATATATACTCCTCGTCCTCCCTCTTTCTAGGGTTAGCAAATGATTAGCTCATTTGAGAGATAGAGCTTTGCTCATCCACTTGATATCTTCTCCATCGGAGTTCACGAGTGGATTCACGGAGAAGATCCCCCAAGTGGATTCCCCAAGTGGATTCAAGACACCTAACGGGAAGACCCCTCAAGACCTCCTCACGGAGAAGAACTACCACCTCTTGTATCGTCCCTTGTTATGTTTGGATCTTGTATCACTCTTTATGTTCATGGATCTAGCACATGTGTGATCGTTTCTCGTTGATTTGAGTGTTTCCTCTCGTTTCCCCTTCGTGTTTCCCCTCATTTTCTTCGTAGGATCTGCTCCAATCGCGAAAGATAGGCCCTAGGGTTTCTACCCTACATCATTTATGCTTCTGTTTTCCGGGTGGAACCTCATGACCAGGTCTCCTACATTGAACTCCTTCGACCGGACTTCCCTGCTTTGATAGCGTCGTGCCTGCATCTGATAGATCGTGGATTGTGCCCGGGCTACATTGCGCTCTTCTTCCAGGGCTCCAAAGTGCCCGCTGATCAAGCTCGGCCTCCCGTTCCTCATACATGCGCACCCGGTGTGCGAAAAGAATGATATCACAAGGGAGTACAGCCTTGGTGCCGTACACCATGAAGAAAGGTGTGTTGGTGCGTAGTCCTCACAGGGTGGAATTGAGTTCCTCTACCCACTTACAATCTGCCTCTTTCAGGGAGCGCACCAACCTTGGCTTAATGCCACTGAGGATCAATCCATTTGCTCGCATTCAACATCAAAAATTATAATTTTATCATTTACCTACTCGAGGACGACCAGGTATTAAGCTTGGAGATGCTGATGCGTCTCCAATGTATCTATAATTTTGAATTGTTTCATGCTATTATATTATCAATCTCAGATCTTTATGTGTAATTTTATGTCATTTTTGGAAACTAACCTATTAACCCAGTGCCCAGTGCTAGTTGTTGTTTCTTTGCATGTTTTTTGTTTTTCAGGAAATCAATACCAAACAAAGTCCAAACATGATAAAACTTTACAGTGATTTCCTCAGACACTAGGAGCTTCAGGAAGAGGCGAGAAGAGATACGAGAGCGCCACAAGCTCACACGGCGGGCCCCAGGAGGCACGCCACCTGAGCTTGTGGGACCCACGCAGCTCCGTTTGACCTAATTCCAACTCTATAAGTTCTCATAAATCATGAAACCAACAGAGAGCCACCTGAAACAACTTCTCTGTCGTCGCAAGCTTCTGTTCTTCGGTGATCCCATCTGGAGGCCTTTTCCGGTACTCTGCCGGAGGGGAGATCAATCATGGAGGGCTTCTACATCAACCTTTCTGCCTTTCGATGATGTGTGGGTAGTTTACCACAGACCTACGGGTCCATAGCTAGTAGCTAGGTGGCTTCTTCTCTCTCTTTGATCTTCAATACAAAGTTCTCCATGATCTTCATGGAGAGCGATTCGATGTAATCTTCTTTTGCATTGTCTTTGTTGGGATCCGATGAATTGTAGGTTTATGATTGGAATATTCATTTAAAGTAATTGAGTATTTCCTGAACTTTATTATGCGTGATTTTTATAGGTTTGTATTTCTCTCCGATCTATCCGTTTGATTTGGCCAACTAGATTGATTTATCTTTAGTGGGAGAGGTGCTTTGTGATGGGTTCAATCTTGCGGTGTCCTCGCACAGTGTTAGTAGGGGTAAGAAGGGACGTATTGTCTTGTTGTCATTAAGGATAAAACGACGGGGTCTAATCATATTGCTTGAGTTTATTTTGTCTACATTATGTCATCTTGCTTAAAGCGTTACTCTGTTCGTCATGAACTTAATGCCATAGATGCATGTTGGATAGTGGTCGATTGGTGGAGCAATAGTAGTAGATGCAGAATCATTCCGGTCTACTTATCACGGACGCAATACCTATATACATGATCATAACCATGAATATCATCATAATTATGCGCTTTCTATCAATTTCCCAACAGTAATTTGTCTACCCACCGTATGCTATTTTTCAAGAGAGAAGCCTCTAGTGAAAACTATGGCCCTCGGGTCTACTTTTATCATATTACTAAAACCAAAATAACCTTGCTGCAATTTTACTCTTGTTATTTTACTTTTTAATTTATATATTTTCAACAGAGTTTTCAATTTACATATCTATAACTACCAGATTTATCTTTGCAAGTAACGAGTTCAAGGGGATTGACAACCCTCTTGCTCGCGTTGGGTGCAAGTATTTGCTCTTGTGTGTGCAGGTGTTGTTCACTAGGCTTTGTGTGATTCTCCTACTGGTTCAATAACCTTGGCTCTCATTGAGGGAGATACTTATCTGCTATTGTATTGCTTCACCCTTCCTCTTCGGAGAAAATCCCAACGCAGCTCACAAGTAGCAGTGTCGTCTTCTTGAGAGGGATTCCTTGGCCACTAATTGAAATGCTTCTTGGGAGGTGACATGAAGCCTAGGACGGTGTTATAAAGCGGGACGTCAGTCATGTAGAACCATTCGGTACTCCACATCTTGACATCCTCCTTGGGGGTGCCTAGGAGATAGCCGGCCCCAGCAATTCGGCATACCTCGGCCCCTCCGACCTCATGAATTTTCCCATCTCGAGAACAGGGCATTAAGCAGGAATATTTCCGCCATAACCCAAAGTGAGCCTCGCATCCAAGGTACATTTCACAAAGGGTGCCGAATCCCGCGATATGCAAGACTGAGTTGTGAGTAAGATGGTGGGGTTGGATCCCGTAGAACTCTAACAAATCCCTAAGGAACAGATGAATAGGGAATCCAAGACCTTGCTGGAGGAAGGGGACGAAACAAACTCGTCCCCCCCTATCTATGGACGTCAAACTAGGGCGCGTAAGCGCAAGATCGGAATCAGGCAAATAGCCCTAAGTGGCGAGTCGATTTAATTGGAGACGAGTGATGGAGCTACTTCCCACTGAAAGTGCTAGTTATCGACTAGAGGGGGTGACTAGGCGATTTTTATGAAAGTCTTCAAAACACGGGGTCTTTGAAGACAGACAGTAGAATTGAACCTATTGATATGCAGCGGAAGGTAGACTACACTAGACAAGCCATAGTCAAGTAAGCAATAAAGTGAAAGCACGAAGACTATCAGCAACTAGGTAGTATAGATCAGGATGGAAGATAGTATGAAGCCAAACAGTAAACAGTCTTCAGACAGTGAAGACAATCAGATCATGCAAGCAGGCAATGACTTCATGAAGACACACTGAAAGTAAAGGGAAGTGAAGGATAGAACCAGTAGCTTGTTGAAGACAAGGATTTGGTAGACCAGTTCCAGTTGCTGTGACAACTGTACGTCCGGTTCGGGAGGCTGAGATTTAACTCAGAAGACCGCATCTTCACCTTATTCCCCTTGAGCTAAGAACACTTAGTCCTCGCCCAATCACTCCGATAAGTCTTCAAGGTAGACTTCGAAACCTTCACAGACTTCGTTCACTGGCAATCCACAATGGCTCTTGGATGCTCAGAACGCGACGCCTAGCCGGCTGGAGGATTCATAGTCCTCAAGTGTAACAAGTCTTCAGATCACGCAGACAGAGAGACTTCAGTGATGCCTAACACTCTTTGGCTCTGGGTGTTTTGGGCTTTGTCCTCGCAAGGATCTCTCTCACAAATGCTTCGGAGGTGGGTTGCTCTCAAACGACAAAATATGTGCACTAAGTCTGAGCAACCACCAATTTATGATGTAGGGGTGGGCTATTTATAGCCAGGAGGTAACCCGACCTGATTTGTCCGAAATGACCCTGGTTCACTCAGGAACCGACACGTGTCCAACGGTCTGATTTCAAACACACGCGGCAGCTTGACTTAGGCTACAAGTAAAGCTGACTCATCCAACTCTGGAGAAGATTTGCTCTCATTGTCTTTGCTCGAAGACATAGGATTTGGTTGAGCATCACATCAGTCACTCTGACTTTGTTCACTTGGACCCCACTTAACAGTACGGTGGTTCCTATGACTCAACAAAGAAGAAAAGGAACTACGAAACTACTATGTCTTCGCACTCCATAGTCTTCACGTGAATGTCTTCTCATGTCATAATCTTCACTGTGGATATCTTCATGAACCACCATTGTCTTCAATGTATTCACACATTTTTAGGGGTCATCTCTGGTACGTAAACCGAATCAATAAGGGACTACTACCTATGTTATCATGCAATTCTCACAAACACATTAGTCCCTCAACCAAGTTTGTTGTCAATACTCCAAAACCAACTAGGGGTGGCACTAGAAGCAATTACAATCTCCCCCTTTTTGGTGATTGGTGACAAACTGGTTGAAGTTTTCAATGGGGATAAAAGTATGTGAAAGTGAAGGATTAAGACATTGTCTTCATAAGTAGCAAAAGGCTCACCCTGAGGATGTGCATATAAGTAGTTTGCTTTTGAATGCAAATACACATGGAAGGTTTTACTTTGTGGAGATCCTCTTCAACTTATGAAGACAATTCATCATGCATATAAAGAGATAACAAAGATAATGACATGCATAATGAAAAACGGACGTCTGCGGAATGGCGTCATGCAGGATTTATCATCGCATCACAAAGTGGCAGAAAAAAGTAGCAGACGACCATCGAGTTTAAGTGTTACAACTCAAAGAACCAAATTGTTTCAAAAAACAAGAGTTGTAATGACTTAGCAAAAATTAATGCAACCACCCATAAGGACCCGCTTGAAGACTATCAACTCATATGCTTCTCCCCCTTTTGTCAGTAATGACCAAAAAGGTTTGAAGACATAGAGTATCTACTCGTTCCCAGAAGGAGTAGACGATGGAGCAGGGTAGACGTTGGAGTTTGGTGGTGCAGACGGGCCTGATGCAGTGTCGTGGTGCAGTGTGGTTGGTGAAGTGGCATCGTCTTCTTCATCGACGACTCTCGCAACAACAGTTGTACCGAAGATGAATGCTCAGAATCTTCAATGGAGGGAGTGTGGCGCCAGCTTGCATTTGGTGGAGGCCTGGAGTCAAACTTGAAGTTCTCTGTGAAGCCATCTTCGCGAAGATCGTCTTCAGGACAGAGCATTGTGAGGCTCTTCCAGGACCGCCGACAGGCTTCATGTGCAACAAATGAGTTCTTGGTGGCCAAGTTACGGATGCGATTGACATCCACCAAGAGGCTCTGCATTTGGCGCTTCAGCCAGTCTTGATGCTTATCCTGCTTCTGATGCAAAGCCACAAGAAGCTCTCGGTCATTGAGTACACAAGATCGCTTCCGAGGCCTTTGGGCAATAGTACTTGCAGTGGCTTCAGTGTTAGCATGGTGTGGCACTCTCATGTTTCCAGCCAAAGGATAAGCGGGGTCGGAAGCATTGGGGACAAGAATTCCTTCAATTGGCTGCGAGAAGCATTGGTGTTCTGTATTCTGAAGATGTAGGGGCTTCTTGGCAGGCTCGGGGTAGATGACTTCAATACACAGATCAACCTCAGGCAGAAAAACAATGTGGTTGCGCGCTGAGGGCTGATAGTCTATAGTGGAATGAAGCTTAATCAAGCGCATCACCCATGGAGCATAGAACTTCAGGCCAAATAGATCAATCCCAGAAGCAGCAAGTTGTCTGATGAAGAAATCCTGGGTGTTTAATCTGATGTCATTGATGATATAGAATACCAAAGTCTTCATGGCTCCTTCAAGTTTAGCTTCAGAAGAGTGTCCCTTGATCGGCCATAGAGTACGCCTCAAAATATGATATATTGTGCGTGGCAAGTACTCGAGGTCCTTCACAAAGAACTCCTTTGGGTATTAAGCATCTTGAGGCAATGGCTTCATCATGCTGAGCAACTAGCTCATGTTTGGTTCAGGCCTCTGAAAAATGCTCTACAGCTCACCTCTATGAAGTTGACAACCAGGTTCATATAATTCACCTGGAGTGGGCAGGGAAGTAAGCTCGATGATGTCTTGAGCTTTGGCTTCGTGATGTACATCACCTGACATCCACTCAAGGATCCAAGTCTTCGGATCCCTGTTGCAGCCGCGAATATGGAGGGTGGCATAGAACTGCAGCAGAAGCTCTTCATTCCAGTGTTCTTTGCCAGTTATGAAAGGCAGAAGACCAACATCCCTAAAGCAGTCAAGAGCTTCTTCAAGACATGGCAGCCTAGCTATAGCTTCACAATCCAGACACATGTGTGGAAAGATCCGCTCTTGGTTGTAGAGGATGCATGAGTAATAGCTTCGCTGCTGATAACTCCAGAATCTATCGGAGGAGATCTTTGGTTTCGAATAAGGATGCTTGGCGTTGTCAAAGAAGGTATTGTGCTGTCTGAAGCTATGCACGCTGACAGAACCCTGTGTAGTTGCAGCACTTGGAAGCCTTGGCAGCCTAGGCTGGGGCTTCTAAACTTGAGGCCTCTGCTCAACATGGTAATCATTTTGTGGCCCGGGAGTAGTGGGTGGAACCATAACAGGCCATCTGACTGTGACAAGCTGACCTCAATTGAAGGCTTGTTCCATGGTGTGAGGCCTTGGAGGAGGAACGGTGCCATCCGAGATGATATGCGTCACGGTGGCTTCAGTATTCACATTAGCTTCAGGCTCCGCATTATCTTCAGCCATGACTGAGTCACTGGCTTCAGTGGCGTTGTTGGTGGCAGCCTCAGGATTTTCAACCTCCATCTGTACAAGGACTGGAGGGTTGGGCACAATCACATTCTCCTCGAGAATGACTTGATCTCTAGCTGGGGGAGTGGCAACTCTTTCTTCCTCTTTGTCTTCATCGGCTGTTGCAGCCGGAATGTCTTCAGCCACTTTGGCTTCGGACTTAGAGGCGTTCGCAGTAGGGGTGGCTTCAGGAAACACTTGACGTGTGACTGAGCTTTGTTGCACTTCCCCTTCTGGAATGCTCGACATGGTGACCTGTGGCCTGGGGCCTTTGCGAAGCCTACGAAACACTGGCGACGCCTTTGGAGAGGGAGTGGTCTGTACCATGTAGTTGTCGTCATCAAGCACCGCAGTGGTGACTTGAGGTGGTGGTGTTCTTGGTGTCTCATCATGTACTGGGGTGTCTTGATGTTGGCGCTCCGCCCATGAGTCATCTTGAGTGATTAGCGTCAATGGACGACCAATGCTTATGAGTTCACTGCTCGTTAGAGCAGGCGATGATACCGACTCGGACTGGAGCTGAGGAAGGACTACATCATCATCAACATTGTCTTTGTGACCAATGTCTTCAGCTGTGTTGGGATCTGCAGCTGGAACTTCTTCACTTGCATGAGCCTCTGTGGAAGCAGGCTCATGAATCACAAGATGACGCTCTTGGTTGGTCGAGGCAGGAAGAGCGACGAAGATAGGTTCAACAATGAGGGGCTCTGGGGCAGCAGCACGCTCTTTCTTTGAAGACTTTGTCTTCAATTTCTTTTTGGATGGAGCACTATCAGAAGTGTCTTTGTGCTTACGCTTCCTGGCTTCGGCTACTGCTGCCCTTGTTTTCTTCAGCTCAGAGGCTGCTGAGGTGACCTTAGGCTTCGAGCCAGTCATACTGGCAGGGAAGACAATGCGAGGTTCTTCCTACCTTGGTGCTTCATTTTGGGCCGCAGCACACTTCTTCTTTTGTTTGGCAGCCATCCTGGGGTCGATGCCAGGACGGCCAAGAGCCTTTCGCTTTTCAGCTTCATTGTGGGCAAGAACACACTTCTGCCCATAATACTTCATGCGCTTGCGAGAGCCTTTGGCTTCTTCCCTCTTCTTGTGGAACTCTTCCTTAAGATCATGCAACATCTTCTTGAAGATTTGCACATCTGCCACGCTGAGCTTGGCCATATACTTCTTGAAATACGCCTTCTCATGATCAATCTTGTTCTTGAGCTCGACGATTTTCTGAGCCAAGGCCAATTCGTTGGCAATGGCTCCATGGGATGTGACGCTGATGTCCACGGGCAGCTGAAGGTCACCAATGCTGATGCTCTGGTCATCAAACCACTCATCAATGAAGTTGTTCAAAATATCAATGTCAAAGAGGGGCAGATCATTGAAGATCTCCGCCTCTTGCTTGCTCTTGATTAGCATCTCAAGTGCTTCAGCGCCAAGACCTTCATCGCTAGACAGATTAATGGTGTCTTCCTTGTTGCGTAGAACAGCAGCAGGAGTCAGTTCATGCCCAGAAATCTTCTTGGGCTTCTTGGTCTTCTTGGAGACATGAGACAAATCTTCAGACTGCACACTGGGTTCAGGAGGTTCAGTCTTCAATGGCTTCACAGTCGAAGCGGTTGGTACAGTAGAGGGCTTTGAAGCCTTTGTCTTCTTCTTCTGCTTCGGTGGTGCTGGCGCTTCTTCAGAGTCAGCATCATCAACAGATTGATCCACCGTGGCCCTTTGAGAAGCAATGTGGGAGAGGAGCCCAACGAAGCTTGTGAAGGGGCCGATGACATTTGGATTTGCATCGCGAGTGCCATCATGTCTTGGAGCAGATGGACCAGGGTTGAAGTTGAGTCCAAGATCTTTCTTGTTCTTCGCAGCTGACTCCTTCGCGAACTGGTAGTTGTGTTTGAACAGATTGTCATCACGACACCATAATAAGGATGATGGGTCGGCATTCTCAGGCTTCGGTCCTCGGACCATGCACGGATAGAAACCTTGAGCAATAGCTTCAGGGTTCGACTTTGGCTGCAGATTCCTGTACAGAATATCGCCCCATAGGCGCTTGATGGCATTTTTCTCAGCATATTCGGTAGTGACTGTCGGTGTCAAAACCGGCGGATCTCTGGTAGGGGGTCCCAAACTGTGCTTCAAAGGCGGATGGTAACAGGAGGTGGGGGACACGATGTTTACCCAGGTTCGGGCCCTCTCGATGGAGGTAATACCCTACTTCCTGCTTGATTGATCTTGATGATATGAGTATTACAAGAGTTGATCTACCACGAGATCGTAGAAGCTAAACCCTAGAAGCTAGCCTATGGTATGATTGTTGTTGTCCTATGGACTAAACCCTCCGGTTTATATAGACACCGGAGGGGGCTAGGGTTACACAGAGTCGGTTACAAGGGAGGAGATCTAATATCCGTGTCGCCAAGCTTGCCTTCCACGCCAAGGAGAATCCCATCCGGACACGGGACGAAGTCTTCAATCTTGTATCTTCATAGTCCAACAGTCCGGCTAAAGTATATAGTCCGGCCGTCCGAGGACCCCCTAATCCAGGACTCCCTCAGTAGCCCCTGAACCAGGCTTCAATGACGATGAGTCCGGCGCGCAGATTGTCTTCTGCATTGCAAGGCGGGTTCCTCCTCCGAATACTCCATAGAAGATTTTGAACACAAGGATAGTGTCCGGCTCTGCAAAACAAACTCCACATACCACCGTAGAGAGAATTATATTTCCACAAATCTAATCTGCTGACAACTTTTCATGACGTGACATCACACCATGGCCTGATCATTATTCGAACCGTTTTTCTCAATCAGCCTGCCACTGCATGTTTTGCGAGGCGATTTTATTGGCACGTCTTGTGGAAGCAGAGATCGTGTCCCCCTTATTACGGGATTCTCATCAATACGGATGTGGGTAACCCAATCATGCCCGTTGGTATGACTCCTCGATTTTAGGCAAGTCCCAAAACGGCCACGCGAAGGACGCTTGATATTCGCCCTCTTTATAAAGAGGCCAAGGCCTGTCCTTTTTCTTCTCGCACTCAATCGAATCCTTCCCCCACCTCGAGTGCCAACACCCAAAGCTCAGGTCGGGCACTTCGGACCTTCAACCATGTCCGGATCCAACCTTCAAGGTCGGTGGATGCCTTCCTCTGTCATAGAGGAAGACATCAAGAAGCTAAGAGGCTAGGTATTTGACCGCCGAAATCTCGCACAGGCTACCTGCTCGAGGGCAGGTCATTCCCACTCCTGAACCCGGCGAGAGCGTCGTATTCATCTCTCACTTCCTCCGAGGGCTAGGCCTTGTTCTAGATCCCTTTGTTAGGGGGCTCATGTTCTATTATGGGCTGGATTTCCATGACCTGGCCCCGGACTCCATCCTTCACATTTCGTCGTTCATCGTCGTGTGTGAGGCCTTCCTCCACGTCACCCCGCACTTCGGCTTGTGGCTTAAGACCTTTAATGTAGAGCCGAAGACGATTAATGGGCGACACGCAGAATGCGGAGGAGCCGTAATAAGCAAAGGCGCCGATGTTCCATGGCCAAAGGGTTCCTACCCGGAGGTATCCAGCTTATGGCAACGGAAGTGGTTCTACATCACAGCCCCCCGCGGTACTAAGTGGGTGGCCGCCCCTGCCTTTCGCTCAGGCCCCCTGCCACAACTGACGTCATGGATCAACAAGGGGCTGGACTGGGGGCCAGTAAATGATGTGCCGATATTGCAGAGTCGCATCCGAGATCTCCTCGAGAGAGATATCAGCCTGGTCACGGTAATGCAAGCCATGCTAGTTCGTCGAGTCCCGCCTTGCAAACGTCGACCCCTCCGTATGTGGGAGTTCAACCCGGAAGGACCGCGAGCTATTCAGCACTTCCTCGGCATGACGCTCGAAGAGATGTACAAATTGTTCTTCGGACCACAAATAAGGTGTCCGGACTCCACCGAGGATGCGGGTCTGAGCTGCAATCGTCCAGATACCCAAGTAAGTAGTCCTTCGGCCGAACACGTTGTCTCTTTATTTATCACAACATCATTTTGAAAAGTCGCTCTTTGACCAGGACTGTTTAAAAAAGGCGAAGATGATCAGGTGTTCGGCCCCCCTTCCCGAAGGCTCAGCAGATCCAGTATTGGCCAGAATGCTTGAGCTAGCGCCTTATCAGGCGCCCTCAGGGGAAGATAAAGGGGGGAATAAAGAAGCTGAAAGCGGGCCTCGCTCATTATTCATCCAAACCGGGGGATTTAGCGCCTCCGCGAAGGAGGATAACCGGGGGAAAGAATCTGAAATTCCCTCTCCCCAGGGAAGGAAGAGGACCACCTCTGAAGACTTGGAAACAATGGTTTCCAAACACGGGAAGAAATCTTCGCCAGAGGGTCCTGCCCCGGAGGCTACCCTTGCCGCACAGTGGCCGCAAGGGGATCAGCCCTCCACCAAGCTGTAAGTAAACAAAAAGTACTTAATAGTAAAAATATCTTGCTTTACTTCTGAGGACAATAACCGAAGCATATATCTTGTAGTTCGGATCGTAGCCCTTCTCGACAGAGTTCGTCTTCGGGGGATCTTCTTCCGGAGATGATGGAGAGTGAAACACCTCCCCATGCGTCCCCGCCTCATGAGGCGGGCGACCCTAAGGTGTCGTCACGAAGGATTTCTCCTGATCCGCCTAGGCCAGAGGGTAATCCTTCGGCCACCCGAAGTCCGGAGTATTCGGCTCCTAAGGGGAGCAATAGAAAGAGTCCGGGACCATCCGGTGCGCGACCCGACGCACTGAAGGATCTTCTGGAGAAGCGGCTATCTCAGAAGCGCATCGTACGCTAATGGGTACGGTGGTTGAGAGGATTTCATCTGCCGAAAGCGGGCTGCATGAAGCTTTTATGAGCCTGCTGAGAGGCTTTGAGGTACGCAAAGTAGTATATGTTTTTTATGGTACCGCACACGCTAGGTGTGCCATATGCAGATAGTAGCCCCTGAGACTCTAGTTGCTGTCGAAAACAGCGGCAAACAGAGGATCATAGTCCCAGGTAATAATCATGTCGTCTTCATGTGCAGGTGGCTGAAGGTCCGGTGGCTAGCCGGACTGGTGAGTTTGCCGAGCTGAAGCGGCAACTTGATGCGGCAAATGCCGACATCGTGCTTGTCAACAAGCGGCTCGACAAGGCACAGGGTATGTGATTCCTCCGGTGATCAACACATAGTAAGAGGAGCATGATGCTAGTATTTTTAATATGTTGTAACAGCAGATGGAGCTGCCGCCGTGGAGACCCTTTGGGCGGAACTTGCCCAGAGCCAAGGAACAAGCCAGGAATAGTGATGCGGCCGCTCTAAAGGCGGTCGAAGAGCTGAGAGCCGAACAGGCTACGCATTGCCAAAGCAAGGATAAAATAGCCAAGATGGCCGTTGAGTTGAAAGATGCCGCTGACCGTTACGAGCTGCTTGAAAAAGAAAGCCGAGCGAAGGCGATGGACCAGGAGAAGGCCATGGTAGCAGCCAAGGAAGCCCACTCTAAAATCAGAGCGGCGAAGGAGGAGCTGCGTCAAGCTAGAGATATCGCGGCTGGGAAGCCCTTTTTGTTGCGGACGAAGTTCGGAGATCCAAAGTATGCCCTTCTCGATCAATTATGGAGTTCTGCGGACGCATACGTGGATTTGGCAGCGAGTGCTGCTGATGCGGACGAGTTTTTCAAAGATCAAAAAGACCGTGAAGTGGAAAAGTTGTTCTGGTCGCAGTTTAATGTTCCGGTGCGGCCGCTGCTGTTAAATGAGCGAATGACCGAGTGGGCCGAGCTCCATAGGTTGTCCGGGCTTGCCATGAGGTCTGTTGTGGACCATCTTTGGCCGGAAGGACCAAGGCCGAATAGTTATTTTGGCTTAGTGCAACGATTCCTTGGTGTTGTGCCGCATATCGACGCTATGAAGAGGTCGGCGTGCATAGAGGGTGCGCGGATGGCCCTTGCCCGTGTCAAGACATACTGGGCAGAGATGGAGGCCACCGCTATTGCAACCCAGAGTTCGGCCGTAGGCTGAGTATCAACCGAGCACTACTTTGAAGAAGTTCTCAAAGGCGCTCGTTTAATAGAGGCTCAGTGCTCGAAAAATGTTATGTTCTACTGACATGTATCTCCATTGTAAGGACAATGTTATTTGAATTGTAAAGGCTGTGTTTATACTTTTGCCTGAAAGTATTATTATGCCTCCTGTGCGGTCGTTCATGTGTACATATATGTCCTGAAAGTATGCAGTCGTCGGCTTCAGCCCCCACGCATATAATGCGGGGGTGTTCGCAAAAGCGCGTCTTCACACTTGATCCAACGTCTTGGTCCATTAAGGAGGTGATAGCGCGGCGAACGAGGCAATCAGACTATATTGCTTTAACACTTTCACTTGACCATAGGAGTTTGACAGTGGGGCTACTATATAGCCCCTGGTATTTCCGCACTCATCCGAATTCGGGGCGCGTACGTACATGACCGGGAAAACCGGCCCTTCGTTAATGCGGAGGAATCCCGAAGATTCCGCAAAGTCATCGAGTGGTTGACCAGTCTCGCGCTTTATCATGACAGTCAATTTTCGGCTTTCTCTACTAAGGTGCTCGTCCGGATGAACCAGGGCACAATTGCAGTAGTTCTCCTGGTGCCACCTTAGCCGATAGAGCGGAACGTAAGGTAGCAAAACACGGGAGCCGGGCAAACCCAACATTTGACCAAAGACATGATTCGGAGCTGATGCATATAAGGCCAAACTCGCGACGCCGAACACTCCCTAAGGTATTCGGTCTTTATAACATATACCGGGCTGAGCAACGCCCTTGATAATGAACCCCAAGTGTCCAGGTACGTGCAATGTTCTGACGTGGCGAAATGCCAATAACGTCAGCATCCTTCTCGGTTATACTGAGTATCCGGAGGATGTGAAGCAACAAAAGACAGTAAAAAAGGTTTATGCAGGGTCTTAATCTAAAAAGAAACCTTCGAGCGGGTCCCTGATGCACGTCTGCACCTGTGTCTCCGTTGTGCCGTATCCTAGAAGGGTGTAGCACGATTGCCATCTGTAAAAGAGAAGAACTTAGGTGAAAGTTGTCGTGCGAAAAAATTGGTTATTCTCAATAAACCATTAAAATTCAAGATAAGTAAAGTTGAGCCGAACTAGCCCTGTTTACACGCGGGAAGCCCCTGGTACCGTCTATGGGGGTATAACCATCAAACCAATCTTGGATTTATCTAAGTTGTTATAGCTAGTAATGCGCCGTACTCGTATAGCCGTGTCCGCGGTCTTGACGACCGATCATTTATTCTGGTTGGAGGGGCCGTTTAGTGTTCGGGTGTTAAAGCCGTCGCACATTCTTCTGCGCGTAAGGAACGTTTAATATTTCCGCTAATTGTGATGGTGCCACGTGGACCGGGCATCTTAAGCTTGAGAGAAGCGTAATGCGGTACTGCATTAAAACGAGCAAAAGCTGCTCTTCCGAGTAGTGCTTGATAGCCACTTCGGAATGGAGCGATGTCGAAGGTTAACTTTTCGCTTCGGAAGTTGTCGGGAGAACCGAATACAACCTCTAGTATTAAAGAGCCCGTGCAGTGGGCCTCTGGGCCTGGTATTACTCCCTTGAAGGTAGTATTACTGTGGCTGATTTTTGTCGGGTCTATCCGCATTTCGCGGACTGTGTCCTGATATATCAGATTAAGACTACTGCCGCCGTCCATAAGGACTCGTGTGAGATGGTATCCGTTTATTATTGGGTCTAACATCAAGGCAGCCAATCCTTCGTGCCGGATGCTTGTCAGGTGATCCCTGCGATCAAAAGTGATCGGGCAGGCCAACCAGGGGTTGAACTTAGGGGTGACGAGCTCTACGGCGCGTGTGTCTCGGAGTGCATGTTTGCTTCTCCTCTTTGTCACGTGGATCATGTTCACTGTTTTAACCTCTGGTGGGAACTTTTTCTGTCCCCCAGTGCCTTGCTGGCGAGGCTCGTCCTCATCTTCACTTGGTGTCGCCCTCCCCTTGTGTTCGGCGTTTAGCTTACCGGCCTGCTTGAAGACCCAGCATTCTCTGTGGGTGTGATTTGCAGGTTTATCGGGGGTGCCATGAATCTGACATAGTTTGTCTAGAATCTTGTTTAGGCTGGACGGCCCATCTCTGCTGCCTTTGAAAGGCTTTTTCCGCTGACCCGATCGAGAGCCCCTGAATCCGGCGTTTACCGCCGTGTTATCTGGGCTGTCTTCGTTATTTCGACGCTTGCTTTTACTGCGTCATGGTTTTCCATTGCCATCCCTGACTTCGGATGTGCCTGGGTCGCTGGTGCTACTACGGGCTAGCCAGCTATCTTCGCCCGCGCAAAAGCGGGTCGTAAGGCTTGTCAGGGCTGCCATTGTTCTCGGTTTTTCTTGGCCGAGGTGTTTGGCGAGCCATTCGTCTCGGACGCTGTGTTTGAAAGCTGCTAAGGCTTCGGCGTCCGGGCAGTCGACGATTTGGTTCTTCTTAGTGAGAATCTGTTCCAAAGCTTTCGGGCTGACTCTCCAGGCTGTTGAATTATATGACTTAAATCGTCTGCATCCGGAGGTCGGACATAGGTCCCTTGAAAATTAGCCCGAAAAGCATCGTCAAGCTCCTCCCAACTTCCAATTGAGTTTTCGGGAGGCTTTTCAGCCAGTGCCGAGCTGGTCCTTTCAGCTTGAGGGGCAAGTACTTGATGGCGTGGAGATCGTCTCCACGAGCCATATGGATTTGGAGGATAAAGTCCTCAATCCAGACCCCAGGGTCTGTGGTTCCGTCGTACGCCTCTATGTTCACTGGTTTGAATCCTTCTGGAAATTCGTGGTCCAGCACCTCATCGGTGAAACATAGGGGGTGTGTGGCACCTCTGTATTTGGATGTGTTGTGGCGTTCTGACGGTTGTAGTGTTCGGTTTTGGTTGTGCACTGGAGCGCGTTTCCTTGATCCGTAGATGGATCTGGTCGCGCCGGTCTTCTGATGCAAGTCCTCACGTGAATCGTGTGCTGACCTATGTGCGGCCTTGTTAGCCGATCTATCGTGGCCACAAGGTGGTTGATCCGACCGGTCGGCTGTCTTATTTTTCGGCTGTGTGGGCTCTAAGGCCTCATCATCAAATTCAGGCAACAGCTTGCGCTTTGGATAGCTCTTTGTGTGGTAACTACCACCATACTTTTCTTCATTGTCGAGCACTTTGTTCCATCTACTGTTGAGCGTATTCTGCGCGGCCTTAAGCCTTTGCTTCTGCTTCTTCAGACTCCTCGCGGTGGCAATAAGCCTTCTGCGGAGGTTCTCTTGTTCCAAGTGCCTTTCCGGGATGATGTGTGCATCTTCGTCCGGACTGTTTTCCTCTCCGGAGGGAGGTTGATGAGCTTTATCCTCGGCGTCGCCGTGTTCGGACAGCGGATCCGTACTATGTTCGCCGTTTGCTGGTTCATCCTGCTCTGCCGCTGGGTCAATGTGGTCGTCGTTTCCTCTGGAGTCGACTGGGGTGTTATTTTCTCTTGCGCTGTTATCGCTGTTTTTGCCGAGGCGGGATTTGGAGCGGCGCCTACGCCGACGCTTTGTTTGCTTCTCGAGGGAGCTATCCTTCGCTGCATCCTTCCGTTCCTCGTCATTGTTTTCTTTGGGTGTATCCACCATGTATATGTCATGTGATGAAGTGGCTGTCCAGCGCCCTGTGGGCGATGGTTCCTGTTCCTCTCCTGCATCGTCGTCCATGCCGTCGATGTCTTCGGAGTCAAAATCGAGCATGTCGGTTAAATCGTCGACAGTGGCTACTAAGTGGGTGGTGGGTGGGGAGCGAATTTCTTCGTCGTCCGCATCCCATTCTAGCCGGACATAGTTCGGCCAAGGTTCTCCTGACAAGGAGAGGGACCTTAATGAATTTAGCACATCGCCGAAAGGCGAGTGCTGAAGATATCCGCGGAGGTAAACTCCATGATCGGCGCCCAATCAGATTCGATGGGCACGGACACAAGCGGCTCGGAGTCCGTGGCCAGGGACGAATCCAATGATTCGGCAACACGGGTCTCGTGGGAGGTGAAGTCAGTATTCGGCTCTATCGCCACTGAGAGTGCGGCTTTCGTGGCGGGGTCTATCCACCCGTCCTCCGATGGCGCAATTTGTTCCGGATTAAGGGCCGGAGTAGTTGCATGCGTGATCTCCCGAACACTGTCCGACGGCAGAGCTAAATCATGCTCGTCATGATCGTGCAGTGTACCTGACATGGGCTCGAATCCGCCGAAGATCAAGTCTCCACGGATGTCGGCAGTGTAATTCAAGTTTCAAAATCTGACCTGATGGCCAGGGGCGTAGCTTTCGATCTGCTCCAGATGGCCAAGCGAATTGGCCCGCAGTACGAAGCCGCCGAATACGAAGATCTGTCCGAGGAGGAAAACCTCACCCTGGATCGCATCGTTGCCGATGATTGAAGGAGCCATCAAGCCTTACAGTGGCGACACAGTAGAACTCTCAATAAAAGGACCAATGTCGGTGTCAAAACCGGCGGATCTCGGGTAGGGGGTCCTGAACTGTGCGTCTAAGGCGGATGGTAACAGGAGGCGGGGGACACGATGTTTACCCAGGTTCGGGCCCTCTCGATGGAGGTAATACCCTACTTCCTGCTTGATTGATCTTGATGGTATGAGTATTACAAGAGTTGATCTACCACGAGATCGTAGAGGCTAAACCCTAGAAGCTAGCCTATGGTATGATTGTTGTTATCCTACGGACTAAACCCTCCGGTTTATATAGACACTGGAGGGGGCTAGGGTTACACAGAGTCGGTTACAAGGGAGGAGATCTACATATCCGTACCACCAAGCTTGCCTTCCACGCCAAGGATAGTCCCATCAAGACACGGGACGAAGTCTTCAATCTTGTATCTTCATAGTCCAACAGTCCGGCTAAAGTATATAGTCCGGCCGTTCGAGGACCCCCCTAATCCAGGACTCCCTCAGTGACGAAGTTGTACTTGAACCACTGTTCTGCCCAATATCTTCGAATCCATTGGATTCGGGTCTTCCGCTGATTGTAGTTTTCCTCGGGATCAGTTTTGTACATCTCATACAGATCCGGAGGCAGATCGAGAGCAGTATTGCCTCGGCGCTGCCTGCCACCTTTCCTAGCAGACTTATCAGTGGCCATGATATTCAGACTGATAGGCTCAGAACAGTGAAAGGCTTCCGTCTACTAGTCAGACAAAAACTGGCTTCAGGAGAGTGAATATGATGCTGTAAGAACTCTGCAAATGAATGCAGACTATGAGAACCAAGGGATTCTCCCACGGACATGTACCTGTGACAGCATTAGAGGTGCGAGGGAAGGGGAAGAGGTTATATGCATTCTAAGAAGATTTTGAAGATAAATCAGTCTGAAGACATTGACCTCATAGAGCGAAGACATTCACTTATTTGAAGAGAGTTGGTTCCAGATTTGTACGAATCCATGAATAAGTACAAGTGAGAAATATAACTAGTTGTGAAGCATAAGTGAATATCTTTTGCAAGATATGAGATGCAGACATGAACAGATCCAGATTTGGAAGTATAGAAACCACTTTTGGTTGAAGTGGATGGATTTGACGGATCAAAAAGACAGTAAAAAAGTGAGATTTAATTACCGCTGACGAACTGCTAGACGAGGCAAAGAAAGAAGCGGAGCAGTTCAATCCCACGCGCCCTAATTTGACGGTGGACGACACCTACGGCGGTGGCGGTGAGGACGAGGTCCACGGCCGGCGTGAGGACGGCGTCGAAGAAGTCGCGGCAGCTAAGCGCTTCATCTCCGGCATCAACGCATGCTAGCGGAGGCGCTAGGGTTTGAGCGAGGTGGCGAGGTGGAAGAAAAGATAATGACCGCATGGTGTGGATATTTATAAGGTAGAGGGCTGCACAGCATAATTACGCAGGTGCCCCTGGCGGTTCACATCTGATGGACATGTGGCGTGCATGCAACTCATTGAAAGTTGTTCCATGTTCCCACGCACGCCTGGTTTGTCGGGTGGTCGTTCCGGCTTCTCCGGGATTCAGGCAAAAGAGATATATCATTGAAAGCATTTTTAAATGTGTGTCTCTGTATCTTTAGCTGACAAGGATGCAGTGAAGACATTCGACAAGTTTCAATAGAACACATATGACTTAGATAGAGTTTGAGGAAGAAGCACAGAAGGGGTTAGGGTCCGATCACATTCACTTAGTTCAGAAAAAAGGCAAGTTCGGAGACATAGCTATAAGTGGATGTTGTACACGACAGAACTACATATATATATATATATATAGACTGAGCTATTCTGTTTCGCGTAACAGAATATTATTCTGTTTCGCTACTTGAACTGATGGTTTCAGGCGACTGTACTGACGATTTTCATCATGTCGAACTGATCCTCCTCGATTTTTTTTCGTCGGAACGGGGCGTGTAATATATCGTTGGAAAGCTCTTGACATCTAGATTACAATAATATAGAATTTTTTGCAAAATCATCATGGTTTAAGAGCAGTTTTGAAAGAGCCATTTTTTCAAAACTGCTCTTAAACCATGATGATTTTGTAAAAAAGTTCTATATTATTGTAATCTAGATGTCAAGAGCTTTCCAATGATATATTACACGCCCTATTCTGATGAAAAAAAATCGAGGAGGACAACTTCGACGCCTCAATTTTCATCAGTACAGCCGCCTGAAACCGTCAGTTCAAGTAGCAAAACAGAATAATATTCCGTTACGCAAAACAGAATAGCCTGGATGTGTGTGTGTTTGTGTGTGTGTGTGTGTGTGTGTGTATATATCAGAAGACCAAATCAGCATTGCGAAGATAAACTATGAAGATAAATCAATGTTGAAGACAAACCAAATGCGAAGTTAATGCAATCATGACGCCAAAAGAAAATCTTCGAGAAAGTTTGGCGGTGGCATTACCCACTGTATAGGAAGTATTAGACCCAGACACGGCACACGATTATCGTAGCGCTCCGAAGTCAAATTCCGTGTTAATGTATTCACACTTAGATTGTATGTCTTCATTGATTGAAGATATACGTTACTACGTGTGTTGCACATCTAAGTCGTCAACATGCATAAGCGTCAGGATGTGTGTCCAATCACAGGACATTTGAGGATTCTAAGATATTTAGCTCACACCGCAACTTGCAAAACCTTTTATCATCCAAGGGCTTTGTGAAGATATCTGCCAATTGCTCTTCAGTGTTGACCTGAATGATATCAATATCTTCCTTCATGACATGATCTCTGAGAAAGTGATGACGGATCTGAATGTGCTTTGTCTTCGAGTGTTGAACTGGGTTGTTGGCAATCTTGATGGCACTTTCATTGTCGTACTAGAGTGGCACATGCTTCAGGTGGATGCCATAGTCCTTGAGAGTTTGCTTCATCCATAGAATCTGAGCGCGGCAAGATCCAGCAGCAATGTATTCAGATTCAGCAGTAGAGAGGGATACACAGTTCTGCTTCTTTGAAGACGAACAGACAAGAGATCGTCCAAGAAAGTGACATGTTCCTGACTTGCGATCAACCTTGCCACCAGCATAATCAGCATCTGAGAATCCAACTAGATCAAACTCCGAGCCCTTTGGATACCATAATTCTAGTGTTGGGGTGTAAGCCAAATATCAATGAATTAGCTTCACAGCTAAGTGATGCGATTCCTTTGGTGCCGCTTGAAATCGGGCACACATGCAAACGCTAAGCATTATATCTGGCCTAGATGCACATAAATAGAGTAAAGAACCAATCATGGAGCAGTATACCTTTTGATCGAACTCTTTACCATTGTCGTCGGGACTCAATTGACCTTTGGTTGGCATTGGCGTCGTGTACCCTTTGTAGTCTTGCATTCCAAACTTCTTCAGGCAATCTTTGAGATATTTTTCTTGTGAAATGAAGATGCCATTGCTTTGCTGACGGATTTGAAGATCGAGGAAGAATTTCAGCTCACCCATTATGGACATCTGATATTGCTCTTGCATCATATGCCCAAACTCATCACTGTATCTCTTGTCAGTGCAGCCGAAGATAATGTCATCCACGTAGATTTGGCATACAAACAGTTCCCCATCATATGTCTTCGTGAAGAGAGTGGGATCTAGTGAGCCAGGTTTGAAGCCTTTTGATGTAGGGTGGAACCCTAGGTGGCCGATCTTTCACGAAAGGAGTGAATCCCTACGAAGAGCGCGATGAACACGAGGGGAAACACGAGGGAAACACGAGGGGAACACGAGAGAAATCACTCAACCAACAAGAATAGATCACACATGTGCTAGATCGATGAACACAAAGGTAAGATACAAAATCATTATCCAACAAAGGACGATACAAAGGGTAAGAAGATCACCTTGGATTCAAGACCCCCTCTTGGGTGGCCCCCATCAAGACCTCCTCACGGAGAAGAACCGGTTACCCTTTGTATCGTCCTTTGTTGATCGTGGATCTTGTATCTCCTCTTGTGTTCCGAGGATCTAGCACATGTGTGACTATATCTTGTTGGTTTGAGTGATTCTCTCGTCTTTTCCCTCGTGTTTCCCCTCGTGTTCTTCATGTCCTTAGTTGGGATCCGCTCCTTTCGTGAAAGATCGGCCGTCTAGGGTTCCACCCTACATCATCTTGGTATCATGAGCCACGTTGATCACGATTTCGGAGCCTCCCCGTTGTGTTTTCTAGCCTAGTTTTGTGGCCCGGATATCCGACCCGACCCGGACGTCCGGCCATCAGCCTGGACATCCGGCCCCTGACAGCATCACTTCCATCCTCCACTCTGTTTCTGGCCTAACTCTCGCCAAATTTTGTCCCGGTGCCCACATACACTTCCGCATACAACCACCACTTCCGCATAGCACCACCATAGCCCTTCCCGCTACCAACTCCGACAATTTTGACCCGTTTTGCTTTGAGAATTTGAGTTGTGGTTTCTGTGTCCTATTGTGTTTCGGCTATCTAGGTATGGTTCGACATCAACATCACCACCGCTCATCTTCACCAAGGACTACTACGAACGGCTACATCACAATTGTGGTATCAACCTCACCTTGGTATCACTTTGGTATCGTGATATCATCATACTCTCTTGCATTTGCATTGATAACCCCATAGCCTTACTTTTGCGTAGCTTACCCATCGAGACTAGCCTTTGAGTATTGTCGGCAATGTGACTTGTGCAGATTAGTGATCATACTTCCCATAACATACATACCATCATCGTGTTGCATATTTCAGTATCATCTCTTGTGTCACAAAGTTGTCATCGCATACACAATTGCTATCTTGGTTCGTGAAGCATTGCATGAGAAAAGAGCTCAAACAACAAAGAGCCAAACAAGCTTTTAAGCAAAAGAGGAAAGATAATCAAAGAGCTTATAAGCAAGAACCATAGCATCATACAACATTAAGATTGTCATACTCGATCATCTTGGATCAAAGCATAGGAACATCATACATATAGCATACTTGGGATAGAAGTCGTTGCATTTTTGCTTAGTAGGTTGTGCACAAGTTCGTATCCGCCTATTGTGCAATCGTGCTAGCGTCTCTCTAGTGTTGTGCAACAAGAGCATCTTGGTGGATTCCACATTTTGGCTCATCCTTGGTTGCCCAACCCCACTTATCTATTTGCGTGTGTGTTTCCGTGTACCATATCTTGCTATTGGTCTACTTGTTGCATTTGCAAATTCGTGAATCTTTTCCAACATTATTGAGTCTCACTTACAATTGCATCAAATTTTGTGCCACCATCCTAACCGAGCCCACCATAAGCTTTTACTTGTGTAGGTGTGAGAAACCGACAAGAATCGGTACCAATTGTGCTATTTCCTTGTTATACATTGGAGTGATCCTTGATCCATCTTCGACATCGGTCAAGGTACATTTGGTATTGGTTCTTCTTTTTCTCCCACTCACATATTTTGTTTGGAATGATGGATAGGCCAAGTACTTCTACCAACCCACTCTTCTTGGAGCAAGACGACGACATGTCATCCTACGTCACCAAGACTCAACTATTTGGTGCATATCGGGCTTTGCATCAAGAACAACTTGCTTTGGGCGACCGCATCGACAATCTCGCCACCGACCTACGACAATCCGAGCAACGTACAAGAGACTACTTCGACACATCCATGAGTTCCCTCAAAGAAGATATCCGAACCATGATGGTCCGCTCTTCTACAACTTCGTCCTCTTCAAGACGGAGCCGCTCAAGTCGTCACTCCGACGACACCCTCTCCGGTTCAAGTACACCGACATCAAACACTCTTCGTCGTGCCGCACGTCAAGACCGTCAAGCAAACCGCAATCCGCTACACGACACCGACTCTCAAGAGCATCGACATCGTCAAAACCAAGCTGCATTCGCACAAGCACAAGAACGGCAACACCAACGACAACAAGAACAAGAGGAGCGAGCGCGACAACATCAAGATGCACAAGACGCCGAGGCACAACGTCAAGAACAACAACCACGGGAAGCTCAAGCACTTGATGCGCAACGTGCCCTTCGAGATTCAAGTCGAGCCGTAGCCAATCGAGGCCGACAAGCTCGTCTACGTCAAGAAGCACTTCGCGACGAAGCTCAAGAAAGAATTTACCAAGCACGTGTGCATCGACAAGCTCCTCGCCAGGATCGACAAGCTCCTCCTCAAGCGAGACAAGAATGTCAAGTCCATCGAGAGCAAGAAGACAATGGACCCCCTCCTCGCCAAGAGCAACATGAGGTCGACAACCCTCCTCGCCAAGAGCAACATGAGGAAGACAACCCTCCTCGCCAAGAGCAACATGAGATCGTCAATCCTCAACGACATGGGCGTCATCATCCCCAACCCCAACACAATGAAGAACAACGATATGGCAAGCTAAAGTTCACCATGCCCAAGTTTACCGGAAGAAATGACCCCGAAGAGTACATATCATGGGCATTGAAGGTTGACAAAATCTTCCGCTTGCACAACTACGAAGAAGAGAAGAAGATCGCAATGGCATCCCTCGAATTCCAAGACTACGTCCTCATTTGGTGGGAACAAGTCATTGAGCGCCGAGCGGCAAGAGGTGAACCACCCATCACCACTTGGGCACAAATGAAGGATGTCATGAGAGCACGATTCGTGCCAAACTACTACAACCGTGACCTCTTCAAGAAACTCCAACAACTCAAGCAAGGAACCAAGAGCGTTGAAGAGTACTACAAGGAAATGGAGATTGCCATGATACGAGCCAATGTCAAAGAAGATGATGAGCAAACTATGGCACGTTTCTTGAATGGACTCAATCACCCTATCGCGAAGATTGCCGACTTCCAACCATACTCGAACCTCATCGAGCTAGTGCATCAAGCTACCAAAGCGGACGGCAAGTACAAGACGACTTCAAGTATGCCAAGTTCTCATCCAAGTCCTATGGCCTCTCCAACAATCAAGCTTCGACGACTCCAACACCTTCTACCTCAACCAAACCATCTATAAGCAACGCGACAAGTCAAATTACAAGAAAGCTTCGACAAGCTCAAGTCGTCCTCCTTCTACAAGCAACTTCAAGCCGAAAGCTTCATCATCATCTACTCCAACCGATGAGACCATCAAGACACGTTCCATCAAATGCTTCACATGCGGAGGCCGAGGCCACAAGTCTTTCGAATGCACAAACAAGCGCACCATGATCCTCAACGACGACGGAACCTACGACTCAATGAGTGAAGGAGAAATGGAAGCCCTTGAGCAAGTGGCCATGCACCGACAAGTGAACAACGACGATGAAGATGATCAAGTCTTTTGCGACGAAGATTCAAGTCCCGCTCTTGTTGTCTCCAAGGTCTTGACTCTTCAACATCAACAAGACGAAGATCAAAGATGCCATATCTTCCACACAAAGGCCGGCATCAATGGAAGGTCCGTCAAGGTCATCATCGATGGAGGGAGTTGCCATAACTTAGCAAGTGAAGAACTATGCTCCAAATTCCAATTGGCCAAGATGAAGCACCCGCACCCCTACAAGGTTCAATGGCTAAGCGACAACGGCACAATCCAAGTCGAGCATAGGGTACAAGTCTCTTTCAAGATCGGAGCTTATGAAGACACTTTGGAGTGTGATGTCCTTCCGATGACCGTGTGCCACCTCCTTCTTGGACGGCCATGGCAATTTGACCGAGGTGTCATCCACAATGGGCGTACAAATCACTATAGCTTCAAGATGAAAGGGAAGGAGTTTGTGCTACGACCTATGTCTCCAAGCCAAGTACTCGCCGACAAGCAAGCCACCCATCGTGGAGAGAATAGTGAGAGAGCGAACCACCATAAGGAGAGTGAGCGCCACAAGCCCAAATTTAGTGCCTCCACGATGAGCGGCAATAAGAGCTTAGTCCTATTTGCCACCAAACGTGAGATGAGAGAAGTGTGTGAGAACCCATCGAGTGTCCTACACTATGTCCTATTGTGCAAGTACGAGGCACCAAAAACTAACAACTCTCACAATCTACCTTTGGTGTTATCTTCTTTATTGCGGGAATTTCAAGATGTTTTCCCCGATGAGCTACCTCCGGGTCTACCTCCACTATGAGGCATTGAGCACCGAATCGACCTCATCCCCGGAGCACCTCTTCCTAACAAGGCCCCATACCGCGTCAATCCTGAAGAAACCAAATAAATACAAAGGCAAGTAAAGCATCTCATAGACCATGGACATGTGCGTGAAAGTTTGAGTCCTTGTGCCGTACCGGTCATTCTTGTGCCAAAACGAGACGGTAGCTTTCGCATGTGTTCCGATTGTAGACCTATCAATGCTATCACCGTTCGATATAGGTACCCCATTCCACGCCTTGACGATATGCTAGATGAACTTAGCGGTGGCACTATCTTTTCCAAAATTGATCTTAAAAGTGGTTACTATCAAATACGCATACAAGAGGGTGATGAATGGAAAACCGCTTTCAAAACAAAGTTTGGTTTGTATGAGTGGTTAGTCATGCCTATGGGTTTATCGGAAGCACCCGGTACCTTCATGCGTCTTATGCATTATGTGTTTCACCCTTACATTGGTGAATTTGTTGTTGTCTACTTCGATGATATCCTTGTGTTTAGCAAATCTCTCAAAGAGCATGTCACCCACCTTCGCACCGTGCTACAAACTCTTCGAAAAGAGCAACTTTATGCTAATATGGAAAAATGCCTCTTTGGTGTTGATAAGCTTGTTTTCTTGGGTTTCGTAGTATCTTCTAAGGGTGTTCATGTTGATGAATCTAAGATCAATGCTATTAGAACTTGGCCCCAACCAACTAATTTGCAACAAGTGCGTAGTTTTCTTGGTTTAGCCGGTTTCTACCGTAGATTTGTGAAGGATTTTAGCACCATTGCTTCACCTTTGCATGCTTTGAGTAAGAAAAATGCACCGTTTGTTTGGGGAACATCCCAGGATATCGCTTTCAATGAGCTTAAGAATTTGCTTACTCATGCTCCCGTGCTTGCTTTACCCAACTTTGACAAACCTTTTGAGATACATTGTGATGCTAGTGGTAATGGCATAGGAGGTGTGTTAACGCAAGAGAAGCGCCCCATTGCATACTTTAGTGAGAAACTCTCCGGAGCGCAACTCAATTACCCCATCTATGACAAAGAGCTATATGCTTTAGTCCGAGTTTTGCGTGAATGGGAACATTACCTCCACCCTCATGAGTTCATCATCAATACCGACCATGAAACGCTTAAATACCTTAAGGGTCAAACTAAGTTGAACAAGCGTCATGCTAAATGGAGTGAATTTATTAAGTCTTTTCCTTATGTCATCAAGTATATTAAAGGTAAGGAAAATGTTGTGGCGGATGCGCTTTCCCGTATATGCATGCTTGTTACTCAACTTGAATTGAATGTCATTGGTTTTGAGCACATAAAAGACTTGTATGAGCATGATCCTACATTTGCTATTCCTTATGCCAAGTGTTTGACGCATACTTCTTGGGATCGATATTACCTCAAGGATGGTTATCTTATGAGAGCTAACAAACTTTGCATCCCCGAGTCTTCTCTTCGTTTGTTACTTTTGTAAGAATCTCATGGAGGAGGACTAATGGGACATTTTGGACGCGAGACATTCTCCACGCTCTCCAAGAACTACTTTTGGCCCAAGATGTTTCGCGACGTCAATCGCTTCACCAACCGATGGTCTACATGTCGCAAAGCTAAGTCTAAAGCCCAATCTCATGGCCTTTACATGCCACTTCCAATTCCATATCAACCATGGGAAGATATTAGCATGGATTTTGTGCTTGGTTTGCCTAGAACTCGAAATGGCAAGGATTCTGTTTTTGTTGTTGTGGACCGATTCTCCAAAATGGCTCGTTTCATTCCTTGCAACAAGATAGACGATGCTTCACATGTTGCAACTTTGTTTTGTAGGGAAATATTGCGCCTTCATGGAGTGCCAAAGACGATTGTCTCGGACCGCGACGTCAAGTTCTTGAGTTACTTTTGGAAGACCTTGTGCGCCAAGCTCGGAATCAAGTTTTTGTTCTCTTCGGCATACCATCCACAAACCGACGGCCAAACGGAGGTGACGAACCGCACGCTCTCCACTCTACTACGCATGTTGATAAAGAAGAACATCAAGGAGTGGGAGGAGTGCCTACCTATCGCCGAGTACGCCTACAATCGTCCAAGACATTCGACTACCGGCAAGTCCCCCTTCGAGGTCGTCTATGGCTTCAACCCATTGTCACCATTGGACATTCTACCTCTACCGCTACAAGAGCGCGCAAACATGGACGCGAGTGCCCGACTCAACTTCCTCAAGGAGATGCACGAAGATACAAGGCACACCATCGAGCGCCAAGTACAACGACTCGCGACCAAGCTCAACATCAACAAGCAACCGATGATATTCCAAGTTGGAGATCTTGTGTGGCTACACCTTCGCAAGGACCGCTTCCCCAACGAGCGCAAGTCCAAACTTCTACCACGAGCCGATGGACCCTTCAAGGTGCTTGCACGCTACAACAACAACGCATACAAGATCGACATCCCACGCAACAAGTACTCAGTGAGCGACATCTTCAACATCAAAGATCTCTCCCCGTACCATGGTGATGAGGATTTCGATCCGAGGTCGGATCTTTCCCAAGGGAGGGGAGATGATGCGGAGCATCCTACGATCATCCCCATGGACCTACCATCGTCTCATCAAGAGCCAAGAGGACCCATGACACGAGCACGAGCTAGAGCTCTCGAGAACGAGGTGACTTCCTTCCTTAGTGATATCACATATGATCCACTCGAGACATGGCTACTACCTAAGTCCGATATGCTATGCATGATCAGGTGTCAAGAGGACTCTCCCGAAGATGCACGTGAAGAAGGACAAGCCGCCAAGTCCATGGATGAAGAGAACCAACGGAAGAAGGCAAGTTCACTTTCTAGGCCCCGGACATCCGGCCCCTGGAGCGTCCACACCCGCAGCAGACCAGCCACCCTACAGCTCCAGGCCCCGGACATCCGGCTCCAGCCCGACATCCGGCCCCAGCCCGGACATCCGGCCAGAAGCCCAGAAATCCGGTGCCACGCACCAGAACCTACAGAAGCTATCATCGTCAGCCCGGACATCCGGCCCCCTAGCCCGGACATCCGGCCCCTCCCGAAGCCCCAGACATCCGGCCCGACGCCCGGACATCCGGCTCCACCTGTCTATGCACAGTAAAGGGCCGAGGCCCATGTACCTGTTCGCCCCCTAGACTATATATACTCCATCCCCTTCCTCTTTCTAGGGTCAGCAAAGGATTAGCTCATTTAGAAATAGAGCTTTGCTCATCCATTACGGATCTACTCCACGAGAGAGACCGCGGCCCCTCTACGGTACTTGGCGCTCGATGGTGTGCCTTGTATCTTCATGCATCTTCTTGAGGAAGTTGACTCGGGCACTCACGTCCATGTTTGTGCGCTCTTGTAGCGATAGAGGTAGAATGTCCAATGGTGACAATGGGTTGAAGCCATAGACGACCTCGAAGGGGGACTTGCCGGTAGTCGAATGTCTTGCATGATTGTAGGCGTACTCGGCGATAGGTAGGCACTCCTCCCACTCCTTGATGTTCTTCTTTATCAACACGCGTAGTAGAGTGGAGAGCGTGCGGTTCGTCACCTCCGTTTGGCCGTCGGTTTGTGGATGGTATGCCGAAGAGAACAAAAGCTTGATTCCGAGCTTGGCGCACAAGGTCTTCCAAAAGTAACTCAAGAACTTGACGTCGCGGTCCGAGACGATCGTCTTTGGCACTCCATGAAGGCGCAATATTTCCCTACAAAACAAATTTGCAACATGTGAAGCATCGTCTATCTTGTTGCAAGGAATGAAATGAGCCATTTTGGAGAATCGGTCCACAACAACAAAAACGGAATCCTTGCCATTTCGAGTTCTAAGCAAACCAAGCACAAAATCCATGCTAATATCTTCCCATGGTTGATATGGAATTTGAAGTGGCATTTAAAGGCCATGAGATTGGGCTTTAGACTTATCTTTGCGACATGTAGAGCATCGGTTGGTGAAGCGATTGACGTCGCGAAACATCTTGGGCCAAAAGTAGAGGGGCCGCGGTCTCTCTCGTGGAGCAGATCCGTAATGGATGAGTAATGCTCTATCTCACATATGAGCTAAACCAATGCTAACCCTAGAAAGAGGAAGGGGATGGAGTATATATAGTCTAGGGGGGCAAAGAGGTACATGGGCCTCAGCCCTTTACTGTGCGCAGACAGGCGAAGCCGGATGTCCGGGCGTCGGGCCAGATGTCCGGGGCTTCGGGAGGGGCCAGATGTCCGGGCGAGGGGGCCGGATGTCCGGGCTGACGGCGATAGCTTCTGTAGGTTCTGGTGCATGGCACCGGATTTCCGGGCTTCTGGCTGGATGTCCGGGGCCTAGAGATGTAGGGCGGCTGGTCTGTTGTGGGTGTGGACGCTCCAGGGGCCGGATGTCCGGGGCCTAGAAAGTGAACTTGCCTTCTTCCGTTGGTTCTCTTCATCCATGGACTTGGCGGCTTGTCCTTCTTCACGTGCATCTTCGGGAGAGTCCTCTTGACACCTGATCATGCATAGCATATCGGACTTAGGTAGTAGCCATGTCTCGAGTGGATCATATGTGATATCACTAAGGAAGGAAGTCACCTCGTTCTCGAGAGCTCTAGCTCGTGCTCGTGTCATGGGTCCTCTTGGCTCTTGATGAGACGATGGTAAGTCCATGGGGATGATCGTAGGATGCTCCGCATCACCTTTGCTCTTCAGGAAGTCTTTGAGTGTGTCATACCAGGCTCGAGGTGCTTGTTTGAGGCCATACAGTACCTTGTTGAGCTTGTATACCATGCCAGGACGCTTTGGGTCTTCAAAACCAGGTGGTTGTGCAACATACACTTCTTCTTCATTTTTGCCGTTGAGAAAGGCACTCTTCACATCCATTTAGTACAGAAGAATGTTGTTGTGATTGGCATAGGCTAGCAGAATGCGAATAGCTTCAAGCCTAGCCACAGGAGCAAATGTTTCATCGAAGTCAATCCCTTCAACTTGAGTGTAACCTTGAGCAATGAGACGAGCCTTGTTTCTGACGACTTGACCATGCTCATCTGGTTTGTTGCGATATATCCATTTGGTGCCTATGATATTGTGCTTGCGAGGATCAGGATGCTTAACTAGCTCCCAAACATTGTTCAGCTCAAACTATTGAAGCTCTTCTTGCATAGCTTGAATCCATTCAGGTTCCATGAAGGCTTCATCAACTTCTTGGGTTCAGATATAGAGACAAATGCAAAGTTCCCACAGAAATTTGCTAGCTATGTTGCTCTTGAACGAGTGAGTGGACCAGGTGCATTGATGCTATCAATTATCTTCTCATTTTGTACTTCATTTGCAACACGAGGATGAACTGGATGAAGATTTTGCCCTTGCTGATCATTGTCTTCATCTTCAGCATTGGCTTCAGGCTGAGCAGTGTCTTCGGGTTGATTAGGTGCAGAAATGATGATTTCCTCTTCAGCCTGTGCCTCTGAAGGTATGATTTATCCAGTACCCATAAGCTTGATAGATTCACTTGGTGAGGCTTCATCTAGCACATTTGGCAGGTGCTCTCTTTGCGAGCCGTTAGTCTCATCGAACCGCACATCCACAGTTTCAACCACTTTATAGTGAAAGAGGTTGAAGACACTGCAGGAATGCGAATCCTTTCCGTAGCCAAGTATAAAACCTTCATGTGCTTTTGGTGCAAATTTTGAAGTGTGATGTGGATCCTTGACCCAACACCTAGCACCAAATACTCTGAAGTAGCTGACGTTTGGCTTCTTACCAGTCAGGAGCTCATCTCATGTCTTCTTTAGAAGCTTGTGAAGATAAACACGGTTGATGATGTGGCATGCAGTATCAATGGCTTCAGGCCAGAATTTCCTTGGTGTCTTGTACTCATCAAGCATCGCTCGTGCCATCTCAATGAGGGTTCTGTTCTTGCGCTCTACGATGCCATTCTGCCGGGGTGTGTATGGAGCTGAGAACTCATGTGTGATGCCCAATGTATCAAGATAAGTGTCGAGGCCGGTGTTCTTGAATTCTGTGCCGTTGTCACTTCAAATGTGCTTGATCTTGATGCCATAGTTGGTCATGGCGCAATTGGCGAATCGTCTGAAGACATCCTGCACTTCATTCTTGTAGAGGATTATGTGCACCCATGTATATCTTGAGTAATCATCAACAATGACGAAGCCATAGAGGCAAGCAGTGGTAGTAAGGGTAGAGTAGTGAGTAGGGCCAAATAAGTCCATGTGAAGCTGCTCGAAGGGACGTGTCGTTGTCATGATTGTCTTCGAGGGATGCTTGGCTCTAGTCATCTTTCCAGCTTCGCAGGCACCACATAGATGATCCTTCTTGAACTTGACGCCCTCGATCCTTATGATATGCTTCTTCTTTGCGAGAGTGTACAAGTTCCTCATGCCAGCATGCCCTAGCCTCTGATGCCAGAGCCAGCATTCTAAAGCTTTTGCTAGAAGACATACGGCCAGTTGTGGTCCTGCTGAGAAATCTACCATGTACAGATCATCTTTTCTGTACCCTTCAAAGACTAGAGATTTGTCAGATTCCATAAGCACAAGGCAACGATATTTTCCAAATATCACAATCATATTCAGATCACAAAGCATTGAGACAGACATTAAGTTGAAACCAAGGGATTCAACAAGCATCACTTTATCCATGTACTGATCCTTTGAGATTGCAACTCTACATAGACCCAATACCTTGCTTTTACCAGTGTCAGCAAATGTGATGTGACTCTTGTCAGACGGGCGTAGGGTTGAATCCCTGAGAAGACTTCGATCACCAGTCATGTGGTTAGTGCATCCACTGTCCATAATCCACTCAGAAGCCTTTGGTGTCGTACCCTACAGTGCAGTTAGGGGGATAGGCTTCGACGAGGGAAATGTGAAGCATAAACATTTGACGAACAAGCATATTATCAAAGTTCAGATCCTGGTTAGGGTACATAGGATGTTTGTCAAGAAACCCCGGGACGAAATACATAGTAAGACCATTTTGGCATTTTATCTTGCGTCCCACAAGATGTTTTAGGTCCCCAGTATAAGCATCAGAAGCCTTTGATTTTCGGCTGGAGACCTTTCCCTGCAAAAGAGAGTTAATTTTTCTTAACCACCCACATCTTCAGGGGTCGCTTAGAAGCAATGAGTCTAAGTGCAGCATCTAAGAACTTCGGCTTTGGACCCTAGCAAATAGCCTTGCAGGAGGTGAATAATACTCATAAGAATAAGCAGAAAAGTTCTTGGTCTTATGAACATATTGGTTTGATGAAACACGCTCATATTCATAAGTATGAGTATGGTTTCCCTGCAAAACATTGGCGTTAGGGTGACTCTGGTGAGTCCTCTGTCTGTATGAAGCCTTTGGACCATATGAAGCCTTTGGTCTGGGGTTTGTCTTCTTCTCAGGTGGTGTCATGATGACATTCACAGGAAGCTTCTCAAGACAACTTTTGGGCACCCAGATCTTTTTCAAAGGTGGTCCATTCCTGCAGAATATACCTGGCAAACACTTCACCATTCTGATTCTTAAATAGTTTATAGTTTGCATCAAAGGATTCATCAATGATAATCGGGTTAGCACAAGTGAAGCCAAATAAGGTAGATGGATCCACTGAAGGTTCCTTTGCAGCAACACATGTGGTTTTGGGGTACTGCTCAGGCTTCCAGTATGAACCATCAACATTCATTTTCCTCTCGATCCCAACACCCTCTTTCCTATGGTTTCGGTTCAGAATCTGTTTCTTGAGGACATCACATAATGTCTGATGCCCTTTGAGACTTTTGTACATTCCTGTTTCAAGCAATGTCTTCAACCTGGCATTCTCATCAGCAATAGTAGCGGTATCCTTAGTAGAGGGGTTAGTTACCACACCAGCAGTTGAAGATATTGCACCAGTAGCAGCATTAGAGCATTCAGCAACAGAGACAGCATTATCACGCTCAAGACATTTCAGACATGGTGGTTCAAAGCCTTCCTGAGCAGAACTGATTTGTTGAGCGCGAAGTGACTCGTTCTCCTTTTGAAGATCTTCATGAGTCGCTCTCAAGTTCTCAAGTTCTTGCTTCCTTTGAAGATAATCATAGGAAAGCTTTTCATGAGTAGTTGAGAGCGTTTCATGACGACTTTCAAGTTTCTCGTACTTAACCTGAAGATTTTTAATGTCTTCAATTAAGGACTGAGTTCGAGTCATTTCCGCATCCAACAGGTCATCGCTTTTGTCTAGCAACTTTTTAATATGTTCCATAGCATTTTGTTGTTCTGTTGCAATTTTAGCAAGTGTTTTGTAGCTAGGTTTATATTCACATTCAGAGTCATCTTCACTGGATGTTTGAAAGTAAGCATCGCGTGAGTTTACCTTGGCACCACGTGCCATGAAGCAGTAGGTAGGAGTAGAGTCATCCTCATCATCAGCATTAGCGTTGGGGACGAGGCCATTGTCTTCGGTGTTGAAGATGGACTTGGCGACATACGCTGAAGCCAGAGCCAGGCTGGCCACGCCTGAATCGGACTCCTCCTTAGACTCCACCTCCGCCTCCTCAGAAGCAGACTCCTCCTCTGAATCCATCTCCTTGCCAACAAATGCACGAGCCTTGCTCGATGAGCTCTTCTTGTGAGATGAAGACTTTGAGGATTTCTTCTTCTTCTTGTCATCAGAATCATATTCTTTGCTCTTCTTCTTCTCCTTGGTCTCATTGTCCCATTGAGGACACTCAGAGATGTAGTGACCAAGTTTCTTGCACTTGTGGCATGTTCTCTTCTTGTGGTCACGAGTAGAAGCTTCATCATTTCTTGAGCTGGATCTTGAAGACTTTATGAAACCTTTCTTCTTGGAGAACATCTGGAACTTCTTCACGAGCATAGCTGGCTCCTTTCCAATGTCTTCAGGATCCCTAGAACTGCAGCCAGATTCTTCTTTAGATGAGGAAACAACCTTTGCCTTCAAAGCGCGAGTTCGGCCATAGTTGGGGCCATAGATGTCTCTCTTCTCAGATAACTGGAACTCATGCGTGTTGAGCCTCTCAAGTATGTCAGACGGGTTGAGAGTCTTGAAGTCAGGACGTTCTTGAATCATCAGGGCCAGGGTATCGAATGAGCTGTCAAGTGACCTCAGAAGCTTCTTGACGATTTTGTGCTTGGTGATCTTAGTGGCGCCAAGTGCTCGAAGCTCATTTGTGATATCAGTGAGGCGATCAAATGTGAGATGGACATTCTCATTGTCATTTCTCTTGAAGCGGTTGAAGAGGTTGCTAAGAACATCAGTCCTTGAGTCTCTCTGAGTTGAGACGCCTTCGTTGACCTTGGAGAGCCAGTCCCAGACTAGCTTCGCAGTTTCCAGTGCACTCACACGGTCGTACTGTCCTTTGGTCAGATGACCACAGATGATGTTCTTGGCAGTTGAATCTAGTTGAATGAACCTCTTGACATCAGTAGCGGTGACACCTTCACCGACCTTGGGAACGCCATTCTTGACGACATACCAGAGGTCGACGTCAATGGCTTCAAGATGCATACGTATCTTATTCTTCCAGTACGGGTAATCAGTGCCATCGAAGACAGGGCACGCAGCGGAGACCTTCATTATCCCTACAGTCGACATAGCTAAAACTCCAGGTGGTTAAACCGAATCACACAAAACAAGGGAGCACCTTGCTCTGATACCAATTGAAAGTGCTAGTTATCGACTAGAGGGTGGGTGAATAGGCGATTTTTATGAAAGTCTTCAAAACACGGGGGCTTTGAAGACAAACAGTAGAATTGAACATATTGATATGCAACGGAAGGTAGACTACACTAGAGAAGCCATAGTCAAGTAAGCAATGAAGTGAAAGCACGAAGACTATCAGCAACTAGGTAGTATCGATCAGGATGGAAGATAGTATGAAGCCAAACAGTAAACAGTCTTCACACAGTGAAGACAATCAGATCATGCAAGCAGGCAATGACTTCACGAAGACACACTGAAAGTAAAGGGAAGTGAATGATAGAACCAGTAGCTTGGTGAAGACAAGGATTTGGTAGACCACTTCCAGTTGTTGTGACAACTGTACGTCTGGTTAGGGAGGCTGAGATTTAACTCAGAAGACCGTGTCTTCACCTTATTCCCCTTGAGCTAAGAACACTTAGTCCTCGCCCAATCACTCTGGTAAGTCTTGAAGGTAGACTTCCAAACCTTCACAGACTTCGTTCACTGGCAATCGACAATGGCTCTTGGATGCTCAGAACGCGACGCCTAACCGACTGGAGGATTCACAGTCCTCAAGTGTAACAAGTCTTCAGATCACGCGGACAGAAAGACTTCAGTGATGCCTAACACTCTTTGGCTCTGGATGTTTTGGGCTTTGTCCTTGCAAGGATCTCTCTCTCAAATGCTTCGGAGGTGGGTTGCTCTCAAACGACAAAAGTCGTGCACTAACTCTGAGCAGCCACCAATTTATGGTGTAGGGGGTGGGCTATTTATAGCCAGGAGGCAACCCGACCTGATTAGTCCGAAATGACCCTGGGTCACTCAGGAACCGGCACGTGTCCAACGGTCGGATTTCAAACACACGCGGCAGCTTGACTTGGGCTACAAGTAAAGCTGACTCATCCAACTCTGGATTAGATTTGATCTCATTGTCTTCGCTCAAAGACATAGGATTTGGTTGAGCATCACATCAGTCACTCTGACTTTGTTCACTTGGACCCCACTTAACAGTACGGTGGTTCCTATGACTCAACAAAGAAGAAAAGGAACTACGAAACTACTATGTCTTCGCACTCCATAGTCTTCACGTGAATGTCTTCTCATGTCATAATCTTCACTGTGAATATCTTTAGAACCACCATTGTCTTCAATGTCTTCACACATTTTTAGGGGTCATCTCTGGTAGGTAAACCTAATCAATAAGGGACTACTACATGTGTTATCCTGCAATTCTCACAAACACATTAGTCCCTCAACCAAGTTTGTCGTCAATACTCCAAAACCAACTAGGGGTGGCACTAGATGCACTTACACCCACTCACCCAGGAGAGGCCCATGGGGATGCGTCGACGAACCTGGGGCGCCTACCATCGCGGAAGCTCTTGAGCTAGCCTGAGGGAAGGATTTCGTATTGAAGCAAGATGAGGAAATGTTGGTGTAAAACATTTGTTGTAACCCTAGATGGTTAAATACCCTGGTAGATCACGCGATGGGGGACGTTTTGATATCCAGCCATCAATACGCTTGTTCCCAAGTTGCACGATAGTCAAGAAAATTATAAGCAATAATTGGGGCCACGTTCGGTGGGTCCCGTAAACAGACCCCAACTGCAAGTCTTTGGATTGCTGAGGGAGAAGGTTTCTTGTTCCGAGGAACGCGGATGCTCGGACTCTTATCGAGGGAGCCGAGGATGCTTTGAATGACCTCGGATCCGAACACACATTGACAAAGGGGGAACTCACCTGCCAAGCCAAAGACATCAACCGAAGGAACCATTCCGAGGAGGAAGTTGCGGTCTTCGGCTTCGAAGACTAGTTCAGGGGCTACTGACGGTGTCCTGGACTAAAGGGTGCTAACCTGTACTACCTGTAGTCCATGGGCCGGGCTCATGGCCCACCAATCACTAAAAGGAAGGACCACCGAAGCTATGAACCTCGGCGTAATCAAGATGGAAACCTCCGAAGACTTGGCGTGTACTTCAAGGATTGCTCTATAGCCGGCGCGTCGACAACCGACCATGTGTGTAACCTAGGTACCCCCGGTGCATTTACAAGCCAAGGGGTTTAGTCTTTAGAGGCATGATTCCCAGCCTTAGGGTTTAGAACACAATCATACGATCTCGAGATAGATCATCTTATACTTTGTACTCATCACATCAATATAATCAAGGGTTTTTATCATTTATGCCACCGGTTGTGTCCCACTACTCAGTTTTGCCAATAGAAATTTCAACCGCTCAAAAAACCCATTGCATCGTTAGACACATGCTCAAAATGCCACTTGACACCATTATTGTGATCTCAAATCTCTTTTGCCATGTTATAATGACATAAATACCTATGGACCAACATGCCAGCTCTCCCTCTATCTCACTACAATAAAGTGTGGGGCCTACTTGATCCCAACAGCGTTCCTATTTTCCTGTAAAATTATTCTTTTGGTTACTCTTGACAAGCGGGGCCACACTTATCATTGTGAGATAGAGAGAACTGACATGTGGGTTTAGTCTTATTTTTGTCATATAACATGGTCAACGGGTCTGACGTGAAAATAACAATGTCTAATGGCACTTTTGAACAAACATCTAATGGAGTGATGGCATTTTTTAGATATCTAATGGCATTTTTGAGCAAGCATCTCACAGATCGATAGCATTTTTGAGTAGTTGTAATTTCTAATGGCAAACTGAGCAGTGAGACACAACTAGTGGCATAAATGATAGAAACCCTATAATCAAAGTAGGACTTAGGGTTTTACCTCTTCGAGAGGGCCCGAACCTGGTTAAACACTATCTCCCTTCGTCCTCTCTTACCATTGTTCCTAGAACTACAAATCGGGACCCCCTACCCGAGATCCTCCGGTTTTAGCACCGACAGATGGTGTCATTTGTTCTTTGAGTTGGTCTTTCGGGCTCTGATTCTTCTTGAGTTTATGACAAAGTCGATAGAGCACCAGTGTAGATTCATTGCGTCTTCTTGGAGGCGACGAGGCAAGGTTTTCTCGTCGTCAATGCATGATAGCCAAATTTGGTTTTAGGTGCTTCATATCAATTCAAGGGTTCAGCGCAAGCACGTCTCCGATAAAAGAGCAGCGACAGCACCACGCCGATGGCTCGTTCTGATGGGTAGTGATTGTTTAGTGGTTCATGGACATCGATGCAGCTTTTATTATGTTTGGGAAGGGACCATGATGTAGCTTTCATTATGTTTGGCATGTCGGGCCCTTTTAAAAAAAGTTAGGCAATGGGGGGGAAGGGTCCGGGATAGACCCAACACAAAATGACAACTTTTTCGAGAATGGACCACTGCTTATGCAATGCTGGACCAGGACCGACCATGGCAGCTCGGTGAGAACCAAGAGCAGTTGCACTCGATTTGATCATGTGCTTAAGCCCCAACGATAACGGAGGATTGATGATTTCCCCCAATCACGCCGGATGAACGGTTCCTAAGATCCAACAGAAACAGAAAAAAGAGGAAGTTTGTGTTCTCCAGCCGAGGATCGATATCTCATCATATCCTCACCTATTGTGAAATGGAAGTGGTCGACTCGAGCAACCAACCGACATGTATACTAAGAAATAACATATCAAACTTAGAGCAACTTCGACGGGCCGACCCAAACGGACATCGATTTTGTCCACTTTTCATCCGTTTGGGTCGCCCGTCCATCCGTTCACGTCCGTTTTTTGTTTGGGTCGGCCGGTGTGCCCAACGAAAGACAGACGCATATTGTGAATGTCTGCGTCGGCATTTCTTGAGGTCGGGCGCAGGGCAAGGGCGTGCAGCGCCGGGGCACGGGGAGGCGAGGCCAGGCACGGGCGCGGGCGCGAGGCGAGGCTGACGGCTGTATCAGCACCGGCCGGGCGCGGCGCAAGGCGAGGCACGGCGAGCACGGCGTGGCATGGCGAGCATGGCCGCCTGCAGCAGCACCGGCTGGGCGCGGGGCGAGGCCAGCGGCTACTAAGTGCGGGGCGAGGCCGGGCCGGGAGCGCAAGCTCCTCATGCTGCCGGGCAGGGCGAGGCCGTGCCGGGCGCGTGAGCTCCCGAGCCATGGCGAGCTCCTGCTGCAGGGCGGGGCGAGGCCGGGCACGCGAGCTCCTGCTGCTGCGTGCGGGGCGGCCGCTCTGCATGGCGGGACGAGGCCATGGCGAGCTCGTGCGGCTGCATGACAGGGCGAGGCCGGGTCGGACGTGAGCGGCGATGTGGCCGAGGTATGCACGCGAGCTCCCGAACCATGGCGGAAGTGAAGAAGGGCATGCGATGCAAGTGGTTCGACCGCGGCCACGAGCCGGCGCCCACCATGCATTGAAGCTAGCTGGCTAGCTCGCGTGGGGCGCCATGCACGGCCGACACCCATGCAGCGAAGCTAGCTAGCTCGCTCGCGTGGATGCTCGTATTGCTCGCGGCAGGGCAAGCGCGGCAACACGGCGGCGTCCGAGCAGGGCGAGCGCGGCGGCTCCTGCGCCATGGCTGGGTGCGAGAGAGAGGGGAGAGAGAGAAAAAATGTGTGAGTGGATGGCAGGTGGGCCAGACGGGACCGGCAACAGACAGAGGCGGATGAGAGGAACATAGAAAACGTCCGCTTTATGTCCGCTTCCGACCCAGATGTGTCTCAAATTTGGAGCGGAAATGGGTCCGCACGAACACAAAGCACAAACCGGACACAAAATGAAAATGGGTCTCCCTGTTGGGCCATCGTTTTTGTCGGCGCAGACACAAACGTACATAGTCGGGCGTGGCCCGGTTGGAGTTGCTCTTACTGGCTACAACTACAAGTTTCTATCTGCGAAAATTACATCCGGCTTGCCGAAATCGCATAGGAGATACATGCTGCCACTTACGACGTACGTCTACTCCCACCTAAATTGCTAGACTGACTTTACCTGCCACATCTTGCGGGCGGAGAGTAGGGCGAGACAGTGACCCATAAGCAGCATCCTTGTGCTTTTAGTACACTGGGGACGTCGAAAGACACCCTAGGCATGACGGTAAGAAGGCTGTAGGCACAATGACGAGAGCCCTTCCATCAGTCAGTACCTGAAGCCGCTGTCAGCACCATATTTGCTTCTCATGTTGTAGTGATCATACTTCGGATCGCTGTAGTCTGCCGCTTTCATCTCTGAGGGCTTAGGCTCTGGATGCCCAGTCCCATAGGTAACCTCCCCACTCTTCTCCCGATGACGGTGGCGGAGCCGGTCTTTTGGGACCTTTGCGCTTGCTTGAGGTGTCTCGGTTGAACCGTAGAACTCAGCGTACTCCTGTCTCTTGGTGGACCTGTGCTTGCTTGAGAGAGTAGAATCCCTGAATTTCGATGATTTGATGCTCTTCTGAGCCTTTGCCACGGTCTCGTTAGCAGCACTAGGAGCATGGAGCGTCTCGGTTATCATTGGGGTGCTACTGAGCTTCTGGGCTACTGGGTTCTCCTCCCTGTCCTCGGGCATCACAAGCCTATCTTTGAGAGGAGTGAGGCCTGTTTTTCTCTTCACACGTTGCATGTGCAGCGGGGCAATGTTGAGGACAAGATTCCCCACACCTTCAACAGCAAGCTTCAGTAGATCAGCAACAAGTGTCCCCAAAGACGGCCATCCCGCACTTGGTTCCTCTTTAAGGCTCTCCACAACCAAAGGTGGCTTTCCTGCAGTGCTGCTCTCTTGTTTACCATCTTCAGATGCTTCTATCTGAATTGTCATCGAATTTTACTTTAGTAAGCTGCGGTTTCATTTGAGAAAATGAATTAAGAGATTTGCTGTTTCAGTCTGCTCTGCTATTTAACAATTAAAAGAAGTACATCAAAGAAAAATCCAAGAAAACCAAACTACATATTCCCTGTGAAAAATTCTACTTCATGGACAACTGAAACCCAATATACTAGATAAGATACCTTTTCAGAAGTTGATGAACCAAATCCGTGCTGTACCACAGAAAAGAGATATCCAGCCACAACGGCACCAATAACCAGTATGATATCTGTGAAAAAAAACGTGATATCAATGATAAAATCTATTCAAGTGCTAATTTCGACACAGTTGCATTAAGTACCACATGACCTGAAATAATGATCAGCATCGGCAGTTTTATCAGGGACAATCAGCATGAAACTAACCATAAATCCGACCATTCTTATTATCTATTTATCATAGTTAAGGTAGGATAAAAGGTCAACGATTCCATCGACCATATGACCCATCAGTTAATAAATTGCTGTTATGCTACTGTTATAAGATTTGGAATTGATATGACTAATTGCGCTGAAAAATATTTACAGACTATTGCTGAGATGGGGTGTCATTATTGTGCATCACTTTTCAGCATAAGGCCCTTTGAGGACATGTACAGCCAGAGCCTCCAAGAACACTGCTCCCTAAAGAGTGCCTATTTGGGGTCGGGTCTTGCTGCTGATCAGCCAAACACGTGCTAGACTGTTAGGTCATCCTTGGAATTTTGATGCCAAGGCATGGTGTTAGCACAATATGTGCAGTGGCAGCATGAAAGTTGTCTAAGATTGAACGAATTTCCTACCCCGAGCAGCAAGCACACAGAAAGTTGGATATCGTACATGCTCTTGCTAGAATGAATTCAACTGAGGACTGGAGGCAGTCCTAATTCAGTTCAGACCTGGAGCACTTCAGGGCTCGGGCTAAGCTATTTTGGAGAAGTACACTGGGTAGGCATAATAATCTGGTTTTCGGCCTCATTGCCAAGGATGTGCACCAAATGCTATCGACTGGTGATTGGTTCACATTGGACAGCAAGGACCTGCAGCTGACGGGGAGAAGTGTGCAATACTTCAACACTCCCCCTCACATGTGGCTTCCTCGGGCCTACACAGACTAAACGTGGGCTGCAATCTTTTTATTTAAATTGCGCCAGCCGGGGCTTGAACTCAGACCTCTTGGCTCTAATACCATGTAGAATTGCATGCACCGGCCAGCTCACCCAAAAGCTCAAGCTGATTGGGATAAGTTTTTTTTCTTCGAAAAGGATGGTAGCACCCTTAGCCTCTGTGTTGATTGATACAGTCATATATTATTTATTATTTAAGGATGCCAACCAAAGGTCCGAAGCCTTCAATCGATGCCGAACGAATCGGCTTTAAAAAAAAAAGACGAGCCCAACCAAAATGGATCTGACTTGCTACAGGATCTCCACAAACCTACCACAAAACCTATGTATGTGACCAAATTAAATGGAAATGTGCTACTCCTAGACAAAGCCTTGAAGAAAGTATTGCCGTACATGCGCCAAAGTTGACCAGTCCTACCAAAGGTCGAACATGGGATTTTCTTCCCGAAGACAAGCTTCAAGCCAACACCTTCAACAAGGAGTCAAGGACACAACGCCCACATACCGACATTGCCTGATCCAGCTTGAAAGGGAAGATTGTGGGTTTTGAATAGTTCCGAGACTCGACCCCCGGTGGCGTGCTCTGGCGAGGAGTCGCACCCCGGCCGGTCGCCTCCCCGCGTCCCCCCTCGCCGGTGCCTCCCGGTGTTCCCTTCCTGCGCGCGTCCACCGCCATGGCGTCGTCCCCCCTGCTCTGCCGCTCGTCCTTGCCCTCCCTTGTTCCCTCTCGCGGACGGGCCATCGCTGGGCTGATTGGGCGGAGGAGGAGAACCGCAAGGATGCCGGTGCGACGGCGGCGGCTGGTCTTCGCCCTGGTGCGCGGCGATTTGGGGTCCAGCTCGCGGCTACAGTCGCTCCAGAGCTCGGCCTCCCTGCACCGGTGGCGGTGGCTCAGGTACGTTCTTCCCCACCCTGCCTTCCTTGATTCTGGTTCGGGGGCCCGATGCTAGGCATTGTGGGCAGCGTACCCGTGCTCGCGCGTGGGGTGTGGCGCATCGGGCGGTGGCGCCCGATGCCCTCGCTGCCGTCGCGTCGAATGTCCGTGGTGCAGCTCCGGCGATCCCCTCTGCGGTTGGGGACGTTTCCGGTGCCCCGCGGGGGTCGGTTCCGGGCATTCCATGCCGATCCGGACGCCGTCTCGGCCGCCGTGCTCGAGGTTGACCGGCCGGCACCGCCGCGCCACCTTCTCCCTTTCGTACAGGGGGAAACCCTACCCTCCCCTCTCGCGGTGGTGCGAGATGGGCTGGGCCGTTGCTTGCCGCTTGGGCCGCAGGCGTCGGGGGGCCTGTCGTGCATGGTGGGCCTGGCTGCGAGCCCGGCTAGGGGGAACTCAGTGGGCTCCCTGGCGGGACAGGTTGGACCGTCGGTGGCCTTGCCAGTTGGGCCGGCGCGTCCACTGGCTAGGCTGGGGCCTATGGAGGCCGCCCCTCTACTAGGGTTCCAACCGGGCGCGCGTCCCTCCTCTGCTTCATTCACCTCCCGTGCGCCGCCTCCACCTGCAGATCCCCCTCTCCTTCCCTACTCCTCCCCGCCCCCGCCCGGTCTCATGGCTCATGAAGCCGATGATGGAGGGCCGCGGCCCAAGCGGCGGGCGGCAGAAAGGGATGACCCTTGCGGCTCTAAAGGCCGCCACCCCTCTCCTGCAGCTAGCCAGCGGGAGGCCGAGCTGCGCGCGGCTGCTCTCAAGGGCAAGGCAGCCGCCATGGAGGGGGCTTCCCACAGACGCGACCCTCGTGCCCGGGACCGCTCCCACTCCTCGGTGACCATCCCCCCTCCGCCGGCGGCTGCCCCGGACGCACGGGCTCCCTGTGCGTCAAACACGATTTGCTTCAAGTGTGGCTTGGAGGGCCACTACCAGGTCGACTACAAACAACCCCCGGCGTGCTACTAAGTGCAAGAGTTCAGATCACCCAGCCCTTCTCTGTCTGGGGGATCACGCGGAGGGGGTGTTGCGGCTCTACGGGCACGCCCTGGACGACTTCAGCTTCTACCAGATGGAAATCTCCGTCCCAGAGGCACCCCCCCCACACCCTCCCTCACGGCCCTCATCTCTATGAAGGGTGGCAAGTCAGCGTCACCCGCGATCATCACGGAGGAGCTGCAGCACCTCTTCCGGTCGGACTGGGATTGGGCGGTGGCCCTGATCTCGGACCACGAGTTCACGGCGGTCTTCCCCGACCCGGTGAGCCTCCAGTATGGCACCCATAGTGCCGAGCTGACCTTGGCCTTCAACAAGCTCAACGTCAACATCCCGGTACCTAGGGTCGACCCTCTCACGGTGGCCGTGCTTGAGACCGTGTGGGTTCAGATTCGTGGCCTCGCCTCGATAGCGAAGCAGGCCCATGTCATCCGCAAGATGTCACGGCTGTTGGGCAAGATCGTGGGGTGGACAAACCCTCGTTGTACAAGGGGGAGGCCGTACGCGCCAAGGTCAAGACACCAGACCCGTCCAAGCTTCAGACTACGGTGCGAGTGTTCTTCAACGACGTCGGCTACGAACTTCGCATCTCGGTGGAGGACGCGGCGAGGGAGGACGGCACTAGTCCGAAGGTCAGTCCGGGCAAGTCTCGGGACGGTGCCGCGGGTACCGATGGTGACGGCAGGGACGGTGGCAACCATAGCCGGTCCCGGTCACCGAGCTCGATGGACGACGACGAGTCCTCGGGGCCGGACGGGCACCTCAATGGCTCTAAGGGTGGTTCGGTGCGGAAGGAGTCTACGGAGGACCAAGGGGTGGAGGATCTGGCGGCGCGCGCTGCTTGAGGAATCAATCCTCCCCCCTGACGCCTCTGTCGTGCAGCTCCTTGCCTCTCCTGAGCCGTTCGGCGTGGTCGACGGCAAGAGCGATACCAACAGCGTCGGCTTAGACGTCTGCCCCCCCCCCTCTTTGCCGTGTCTCGCTTCGACCATTGCCATGCCAGCTACCCTGCCTTCCCCGCTGGAGGTTCTGCCTTCGGCTGCACGTGCTACTACTCCGCCCACAGTCGTCGTGCAGCCGCGCCTTCCTCCGTGTGGCAAGGGGCGTCCGCGCTCGCCTTCATCGCCGGCCACGATTGCTCGGAAGAGTGCCCGCCTGGGTTCGGTGGTCGGGACGGTGGGGGAGTCACCCAACGCCGTGGAGAAGGCCCTTCGCCGTGCCGCGACACACAACCTCAACCCAGGTCAGTCTTGTTGTTGCCGCTCTCTCTCACGCCGGACGAAGGTGGAAGAAGGAGCACACTTTTTTTCCCGGCGCACAAACGCCTCGCCGCACGAACGGCGATTTCTTTTCTTCAGCACAAACTGATGCTCGGCGACACACCATGGCTGAGAACACACGCGCACGCACACGACTACATCTCTAGCCCCCCCTGGCCGTCCTCACGGCCCTCAGCTCTGCTTAAATAGGCTGACCAACGCATACAGCCAGTGGCCACACACCCCACTAACTCAGGCACGCACGCACGCACCACATCGGCCACTAACCAGCTAACTACATGCACGCCATGCACCAACGGCTTTATGCATGCAACGCACCGGCCAAGCAACATAGCTACTTGATCCGGTTTTCACTCAACTATAGACTTAGCCACACACACAACGCCGGCTAGCTAATCTAATCCAGCTAACAACCTTGCTTGTCAAGATTACTACTAACATTTTCCCCTTTAATCTTGACATGCCTTGCCGTCGACCGTCATCTTGAACGCCTTCGCTTGACATCATCACGCGCCTCCGCGCCCGCCATGGCAGCCGCAGCTTCTCTTCCCAGCGCATTGAACTCGAGCCACACCTGTTACAACGCATACGGGGGGTTCTTGTACCCTACGCCCCAGTCCACGCCGAGCGCCTGGTCCGGCCCGCTCTGCCCACTCCCGCGACATGCACACACACGTCCGGGTCGTGCGAGCCCGCCTAGGACCAACTCCGCTCCCCCCGATCTCGCCAACAGAACGCACGCAAGCTGCACTCGTGCACGAACACGCCCGTGCACACCACACGCACGACCCGCCGTGGACGCAACGCGCCCAGCACGCCCGGCGCGCCCATACACGCGCCCGACGCGACAAGCTCGTCGCCATGGTTGTTGCCGCCCGACGCCACCGTGTGCTTCCAGCACGAGCCGCCGCAGATGCCGTGCAACGCGGCCACCTCGCCGGCCGCTGTCGAAACCCGTAGCTCTGTGCGCTGCCATGCCGCGTCTCCGTGCCTCGCGCCACCACGCTCTCCGCGCGCCGCAGCCTCCATGTCCACTGCGCGCTCCGCGAACGCCGTCGCGCGCCACGGCCGCCCCTCGAACTTGGCTCTGAATACCAATTGTTGTTGCCGCTCTCTCTCACGCCGGACGGAGGTGGAAGGAGGAGCACACTTTTTTTCCCGGCGCACAAACGCCTCGCCGCACGAACGGCGATTTCTTTTCTTCAGCACAAACTGAGGCTCGGCGACACACCGTGGCTGAGAACACACGCGCACACACACGACTACATCTCTAGCCCCCCTGGCCGTCCTCACGGCCCTCAGCTCTGCTTAAATAGGCTGACCAACGCATACAGCCAGTGGCCACACACCCCACTAACTCAGGCACGCACGCACGCACCACATCGGCCACTACCAGCTAACTACATGCACGCCATGCACCAACGGCTTTATGCATGCAACGCACCGGCCAAGCAACATAGCTACTTGATCCGGTTTTCACTCAACTATAGACTTAGCCACACACACAACGCCGGCTAGCTAATCTAATCCAGCTAACAACCTTGCTTGTCAAGAGTACTACTAACAACTCTCACACGCCGTCTTTAGTTTCTGATTAAGTAGACGAGAATGTATCCTCCTTTTCGGCCCTTGCGGGTGTGCCTCTTGGTCAGCTGGCCAAGATTGCGGCCGATTCCGCCATTGTTTTCCGGGGCGAGAAAGGCCCCGCTCTTGAGCAGATTGCGGCCATTCAGGCCAAGGAAGTACTAGAGGGGTGCCTCGCGATGGCCAGGGCTAGGGCCGTCGCGGCCTCGATGGAGGAGGCTCCAAATACCCCGAGGCCTTCGGTTCGTGGGATGCCTGACCCTCTTCCTTCGGAGGAGGTTCGTGGCCGTACTCGGTCTCGTACAGCTCCACTCCGTCGCGCGCTTAGCACCACCTCCACTGTGGGGTCCAGGGAGTACTCCCTAGTCGACTAGATGCGTGCTCTCTTTTGGAGCCTGTGTGGCTTTGGGAATGAGGGCCGCCGCAGGCAACTAGAGGAATACATGCGTGAGGAGAACATCGACATTGTAGCAGTCCAAGAAACAATGCGATTGGAGTTCTCATTAGCACAGCTAGAAGGTCTCAGTAGGCACCTGTTTGGTTGGCACTGGTTGCCATCTAGTGGAGTGGCCGATCACTCCGAGGGCATCCTTCTGGGAGTGAAGGATGCCACCTTTGAGGTTGGGTCCATGGACCAGGGTGAGTTTTTTGTCAGCATGGAGGTGTGGGGAAGAGCGATCAACTTCAAGTGGGAAGTGATTGTAGTATGGGTCGGCTGATCATAGTCGGTCCCAATCTTTTCTAGACGAAATCCGCACAAAAGTCTCATCAGCGTCATTACCGGTCATAATTGGTGGTGACTTCAACCTCATTGGAGCTCCAGCAAATAAAAATAATGACCGGATCGACTTTCCGGGCATGCAGCTATTCAACGATTGGATCACTGATCTCAGTATCCGAGAGTTAGACAGGGTTGGGGCAAGGTTTACTTGCACCAATCGGCAGTTGGCCCCAACCCGGAGTGTCTTAGACACGGTGTTCATGTCCCCAGATTGGGAACTGTGGTTCCTCCTAGCTTGCTTGCAGGCCATCACCCGGATCGGGTCAGATCATGTGCCCCTGTTGTTATCATCTAGTGATGAGAGGCCTCGCCCGCCCCCACGGTTCTGCTTCGAGTCCTTCTGGCTGCGGCAACCTGGTTTCATCGAGGCGGTTAAGGACCACTGGGTGGCAGCGCGGCTGGAGCCACACCGACAGATGTCGGCGGTTGATGAGTGGCACTTCTTGGCGAAACGACCTAGACAATTCATGAGGGGTGGGGTGCTAATGTAGGCCGTGATCTAAAGATTAGGAAGGGAGCCCTGCTTGCAGAGATTCAAGTCTTGGACTTGAAGGCCGATGCCGCGGGCCTCTCTTCTGACGAATGGGCGCTACACTATAGCCTAGAAGAGGTCTTGCTCGAGATCTACCGGAAGAAAGAGGAATATTGGCGCCAACGGGGGACCTTCAATTGGGTCCTCTTCAGTGACGCCAACACAGCTTATTTCTAGGCCATTGCTAACGACCGTCGGCGTTGATGCACCATTCCCCTTCTATGGGAAGGGAATCGGTTGATCCATGACCCGGACGAGGTGCGGGCTCATGTCGACGGCTTCTATAAATCAATGTTTGCCATGCAAGAACGCGGCGGTACAGTGTCAGCGAACTCAATCTGGGAAGGGGCCCAGCGGATCTCGCGGGGGGCAGAATAGCATGCTTCTGGCCGAGTTTGAGGAGGAGGAAGTGGTGAACATAATAAAAGGGATGAATCCCTCGTCAGCCCCGGGTCCGGACGGTTTACATGTCTGTTTCTTCCAGCTATTCTGGCTATCCATCAAAAGCGAAATCCTCGCGTTGTTTCAGGAATTCGCTCAAGGTGTACTCAATCTCTCCCGGTTAAACTACGAAATCATCTCGCTGATCCCAAAGGTACCGGGGGCTTCGGATATCCGGCAATTCCGGCCTATCGCGGTTATCAATGTGATATTTCAGATTCTCGCCAAATGGTACGCCAATAGGGCGGCCTTTCTCGCCCCCTAGATTACCCATCCGAACCAGACCGCTTTCATTAAGGGTCGATATATCCTGGATGGGATCCTGGTTCTCCATGAGGTTATTCTTGAAGTCAAGAAGAAGCATCTCAAGGCGGTCTTCTTCAAGATCGACTTTCACAAAGCATATGATACTGTGCATTGGTCCTTCCTTCGGGAGGTGTTAATTAGGAAGGGTTTTGATCCTCAATGGATTGCTAGGGTGATGCAATTGGTGATGAGCGGCCGGTCGGCAGTTAACATCAATGGAGAAGTAGGCCCTTACTTCCAAACAGCACAGGGTGTGCGTCAAGGGGACCCTCTCTCCCCCTTCTTATTTAACCTTGTAGTCGATGCCCTCACAGCCATATTAGACTTGGCCAAGCGGGCTGGACATATCAGGGGTATTTGCCTGCATCCCCTTGATGGCGGTGGGATTACCCACCTCCAATATGCATGACACGATTTTGATGGTTGAGGGGCCTGACGAGGACATCCGACACCTCAAGTTCCTTCTACTGCGCTTCCGGGAGATGTCCGGCCTTAAGATTAACTTCACCAAGAGCGAGGTGATGGTGTTGGGATACTCCGATGAGGAGAAGCGTCGGATCGCAAACCGGCTTAACTGCCGACTAGGATCATTTCCGACGTCTTAATTGGGCATGCCCATTAGTGGCACCCGCATACTGGAAAAGGACCTTCGGCCGACTGTGTCCAAGGTCCAGTATCTGGTCAAGCCATGGCAAGGGAGGTGGCTCTCCAAGGCGGCTCAGGTTATCCTCATTAACTCCTCAATGACCAGCTTACCCATGTATCTCATGGGATTCTACAGTCTAAATAAATCCCTCCATCACGATATCGCCAAGTACCAGTCCTGGTTCTTCTGGGCGGGGAAGGGTGATAAGCAGAAGTACCATATGGTGAAATGGTCGAAGATTTGCAAACCCAAGGACCAAGAGGGCCTTGGCATTATCTCGTCCAAACGAATGAACATAGCCCTTTTATCCAAATAGCTATGGCGGATCACCTCAGGGGAGGGTGGGCTTGGCTGGATATTATCCGCGCTAAATATTTGCGTGGTCAGGGCTTGGCGTTTGCACGGAGATTGGGTGGCTCCTAGTTCTGGCAGACGAGCATCCAACTCATGCCAGCCCTTCGCCTCGGTTCTTCTATTTCGATCGGAGACGGTACCACCATCCAACTCAAACCACATTTTCTTTGCATGCCCCTCTGCGAGATTTTTATGGAGCTGCCTTCGTGAGGTGGTGGGTGGCAGTTGGTGCCATGCTAACCCGCCGGACATGTTTGCGGAGGTTCTCGCATTTCCCGATACAGGGCATCCCTCCCTCTGGGTGTTGGTTGGGACGCTGATGTGGACATTATGGAATCATTCCTCTGCGAGTGGCTGACGCCATATACAAAATGTGTGGCTTTCTACAGCTCTGGAGGCCGCTTAGCAAGCATCAAGACCGTGGATGATCGTCGAGCTCCGCTCCACGGCTTCCAGACTTGCACCACCACTACCCCCGGCGCTCCCCCCTCCTCCGAAGCCGAATTAGCCTATGATGCTTGATGCTCGATTTTGGGGATTGTTGTGCTGCTCCCCCAGCAAGACTTATGTATCTCGTACTTGTGTGTGTGTGTGTTCGGACCGGTCTCCGGATCCTTGCTACTGTTACTTTGTGTTGTGGTCGTTGCTTTATAATATAAAGCGGGGGGTAACCCTTTTTCGTCAGATTGTGGGTTTTCATCCGAAGTACACACATTGTTGTTATTGAATCCATTCGCATGCCTGGAGCACCATCAAGCCCTTGAGGACGATGTTGGGCGGTGGCTCCATGCGCGTCTCCGGCAAGCTCGCAAAGGCGGTGCCATGCCCTGAGATTAGCCCGCCTTGCTACTCCTTGACGTACCGGTTCCGGCATCACAAACATAGCGGTCGCAGCAATCCTGCAGGTTACAACGCCACTGTCCCCCGTAGTAGTCGCCATTAGCATAGCTCTTGGTCCCACCCCATGGCGCCACTCCTCCGCCCAGGTGCTGCGGTAGGTGGTGTGCTAGGCCCAACAAAGACACCCAGCCCCTGAATCCGGCCATCGCAGAACTCCCCCTTAAAGGTGGCCTGACAGCCAAGAGAACCGGCCCTTGCCGGACGACTTCCCACGCCACCACACCCCTCCCCCCTCGTGCAAAGCCCTGTTGACTCGCAAGCACTTGCCCTTTCCGTGTGGCGCGCCACGGGTGAAACCACCATTGTAGAAAGGGGAGATCCAACTGCAAGACAGTACTGAGTCACTGCTAGCGGCCCGGGAGGTGGGGGCACGAGAGCACCGCTAGCGTTGCCATGGGACGATGCGGGGGTGATCCGGCTTTTCCAGATCGGCTGGTTTCATCTCCCAATGCAGCATTAGTGCCACATTTCAAGGGAGGGAACGTCAAATATGCATCCTAGAGAAGAATCAGGCTTGGTAGACTTAAACTGTGGGCTAGACAATCATAGGCTTGTGGCCTAAACCGATGATTGCAAAAGGGGGAAGTAGCAGCACAGGAAGGCAGCAAGCAGCACAGAATGGCCTTGGCTTTCTCCTCCCCAAGCTCACTATGTACACAGTACCCTCTCTGTTCTTCTAATCCTCCTAACTCAATTCTCCATTCCAGCGTCAATCTCTGTTGTTCTCCTGTATTGATACTTCGGGACTACAAGATCAAACCAAATTCTAGCACAGGCCTTCCAAACAGTATCAATGCAACACTCAACATAACAAAAGACTCACATGATCAAATCATGTCCTTCAAACAAGGTGCATCCCTTTCCTATTAAAAATGTTTCAGTTATTTTCACATGTCCAGTCCCAGTCCAGGAAACCATCTTTCCAACAAAGGGTTTGAAGAATCTCAATAATAAATGGGATTAAAACTTCTCCTAGGAAAAACATCTGTGTACACTAGAATAACAAACAGAAACGAGTAAACAAGATAATGAACCTGAAGATAGGAATGCGGCATCCTGGTAAGTACAGTCCTCTTGCGGAAGGACGATTTTCCGAAGGGCAGCATTCCCACGGTCAATGACCAACAGAGAGCACATTTTCTTCACATATACAACATCAAAATCAGTAGAGAACTTTGCATCTTCACTGGGACCATCCCTATACCCTGGGATATTGGATTTTCCACCAGCAATAGTGGTCACCCCTACACAGAAATTTCAACCACCAACTGTTAAAGCAAAACAAATGGATGACCTTGTGCTATTAAACTATTAGCTTACCTGACTCGCCAATCTTTCGAATTGCCAAATTTGCTGTATCAGCAATGTAAACATTTCCTGTATCATCCACAGCAACACCAGTGGGGCGTTTGAATCTTGCATCAATAGGTTTACCATCGATATGACCTGCATGCCCCTGGAAAGAACCAGCAACTAGCCTTCCCCTGCTATCTGCAGAGATTGTAATATCATTCCCATTAGCCAAACTATTGGAACTATGCTTACAACATATAAATTATATTCATTTAGGCACATGTGCATGCTCTTAGTTAATTTGCACATCAAAGTGCGTTTCATACTACTTGAACAGACGAGACCAATTTCTTCAAGGATGCCCTAAATCCAGTTGCAATAAGGTACTCTTTGGTGACAGTAAGTCAAGCATCGCCACTTAAGAGGAAATATTAGAAAAAAATTGTGCTAGTTATAGGATCTCACGTTTGTTAGCTACCGGACAAATCTATAAAGGTCAGGAGTTTAAATATATGTCCTTGTAACTAAAGTTTGTAAGCAATATAAATAAAATGTGGCCCCGCACGGTTAGATACGTTTCCACAGATCCTTGACATCATCACAATTTGCATACTTCTTGGTTACTTTGGATAATCCACTGATATGTTCAAGAAATTGGTCCAAAAGTTGCACTGGTAGTTTGTGTTTTTCTTTAAAAAGATGCCATGGTCCACTATGAGGATAATCATGGCCATTCTTCAGAAAGACCAACTGATTTCATACCATACAGAAGCCCCACAAAATGTGCACAGAAGTACTTAAAGAGAACCATATAAGCATTGAACTGTGGGCAGCAAGAGAAAAACATACATTCAGATAATGGTGGGGTTATTCGCACAATGTTGCTATGTGCTGAGTCTACTGCAAGAAGCTCTCCACCCTCAACTGGGGACACCCTAATGGTGTGGGGCGTGACACCGAGCTTGTCTCCTTCAACAAGCGTCTCAACAAAGTAGCCACTCTCAAATTGCACTGCTACATTCCCATCTGCCAAATCAGATAAATACCATAACCATGAGATTAAGCTCAAGCAAGAACAAAAAATATCATCCGCCACTATAACCCACATTCACCAGTTGTGACTGCAAACGAGTTAAACCTGAATCAGTTTAACTCTTGCCAGATAATTCAGGTCAGGCCTAGAATGAGGACTAAACATCAGCATAAATCTGGGCTTAAGAGTTTCACATGTCATCGAGACAAACAAATATTAGGAAATGTTCAAAATGTTTGACCCATATGAGAATATTATGGTTAGTACAGCTGCTCCTGTTTTATTCCTATCTTTCATTTATTGATGAGAAAAATTCAATATATGTGTGCCAAGAATGAAAAGATGTTTACTACGTACATCACAAAGATACAAACAAATTCACTTTGCACAGCTTTCAAACTGAGTGACCCTACAATCAAAGAGGAAATATTAGGTCGCCGTACTGGTTTGTTGAAAAAACCGAGCCATGCCAGAGACGGGAGTAAAATGACAAGACTAAAACATGCTATTTGCTAAAGAGCTATGAACTTTACAAAGACAACCTGACAATATTTATGCAAAGGCCTGGATGTGTCTAGGGCACATCTAGATGTGCTCTAGTTATTGCACATCTAAATGAGTGAATCAAGCATAAAAGAGGAAAAGAAAAAAGAAAATGAAAATATCCACACGAATCTCAATGTAAGATCAATGACATAGAACTTAGATGTGCAATACTTATGGCACATCTAGATGTGCTTTAGCAAAACTGATAGAAAAAAGGAGATGAGATCTAGAGAAATAATTAGCTTCCGTCGAGCCTCCCCCCACTTCTTCTACCACAGTTATTTCGTACTTCCATTCAGTGTACTATTAGTAATTAGAAGGTTAGATGGAAATCGGTCACTAAATTGCAGCTGCGCATCTTACACCAAGATAAGAAGCACAACAAACTTCGAAGCCAAATAGAATCGCATCTCTCTCCCGCTCTCCCGAATTCGCAATGCTCGCTAATCTTCAACAAACAAACTAAGCAAACCCTCGAAACGGGGCAGGATCAGCAACTAGCTGGCGCCCACTCACCATACTGGGGGTGTGAGGACTGCTTGGGCGAGTGGGGGGGAGAACCGCGTGGCCACTTCACCACCGACGATAGCTGCCTCACGATGTTATCTGCAATCAATGCCGCTACGAACTGAGTAAAGCCCCCCGCAAAGAAAAATGAAGTAAGTAAAGCGGAGCGGAGAAAGCAAGATCGAATCCTGCATTTTGAAGAAATGAGCAATAAATGCTGGATGGATTGACCTGTGGGGGTGGCGAACGCATTCGCGTCGGACCGGAGGACGACGAAGAGGGGGAGCGCGTTGACGAAGAGGGAGAGCACCGGCATGGATCCCAACCTCATGGCGAGAATTTTTGGTGGCGCTGCCGCTTCTGGTGAACCTCGGGTTAGAAAGCAGGGAGAAAGAAAGGGGAAAGCGAAAAGGAGATTTACTGCTTTAAGCCCTCTGTTTGATAGCAAAGTATTTTCAAAGTATTCTGATAATATCAGACAGTTTTCTAGTTACTGTAGTTTTTGTTAGAATAAATCCGAGATACGCGGTCGATCCACCGAGTAACAAGCAATCACATCACGTGACGACACCGAGATTTGTTAACGAGGTTCGGCGAACTCGCCTACTCCCCGGGGCAATGACTACGAGCGCTCCTCCCCGAGATACTGCAACACCGGCCACCCAGGCGCCGGCACAAGCCGCCAGCACCCCTTGCGAACCTGTCGCTATCTAGTCGTCATGGGTTACAACGTGGGGTGCCTCCTCATATATAAGAGGCCAAGGATACAACGTGTCCGACTCCGACACTACAAGTATCCTACCCACACTACAACACCAAGTCCAAGCGTAACCCAACTAGTACAAAATATTCGACACAAACACAACAAACTCCACCTTGGCGAATATTCTCCACCACCTTGAATTTGTTCATGCGTCAAACTTCCATATACTCCGGACTTGTGTTGTCTTCTTCGTAGCTTACTGTGAGCTACTCGACGAGTCTGCCCCAGACCCGCCGCCGCCGTGAGACCCCGCTGCTACTCCTGCAACTCTAGTCTCCGTGACTCCACCTGCAATAGTGCTCCCTTGCAACTTGTAAAGATGTGAAGCCGTCCTCTCTCCAATCATCACGGTCACCTTATCTTCCATGATTCTCATGGTATTCCTATCCCGATCACAACGGAATACTATACCACCATCATGAAGAACACCAAGCGAAATTAGATTCCTCCTTAGCCCTGGCACATGCCCGACTCCCCGAAGCATCCACTCAACTCCGTCAAACATCTTGATTTTGATGTCACCTACTCCAGCAACACGATAACCTGTGTCATCGCCCACATAGGCTAAACCAAACTCACCAGACTTGTACGAAGAGAACCACTCCCTGTTGGGCGTCGCATGAAAAAAGCAAGCTGAATCCAACATCCACGCTTCACCTTCGGTTGACCGCCTGTCTGATACTATGAGAACATCACTACTGCTGTCTGAGTCATCACCATGAGTTGCCTTGTTAGCACTTGCCCCGCTATTGAGTTCTGGACAGTCCTTTCTCATATGTCCCCACTGCTTACACTTGTGACACTGTATATTCTTTTTCTTTTTCTTGTTCTTCCCAGCCTCATATCCCTTCCGCCACTGCTCACCCTTGACTAGCAAACCTTCACCATGAGAGACTTCCATCGCGTTTTTCTTTCTCATATCATAAGATAGCAATGCCGCAGTAATATCCTCATTCTTGACGGTCTCCTTGCCGTGCGTCAAAATAGTGATCAAATGGTCATAGGATGATGGCAACGAACAAAGAAGCAGAATTGCCCTATCCTCGTCGTCAAACGTTGCACCCAAGCGTGCTAGATCCGTCACGACTTGATTAAAGGCGTTCATATACTCCACAAGATTTGACCCCTCCTGCATCCTCATCCCATACAACTTTTGCTTCAGATACACCTTGGTCGTTGCAGTCTTGGACATAAACTGACTTTCCAGCTTCTCCCAGATCTTCTTTGGCGAATTCTCATCCATCACATGATAAATAACCTGGTCCGACAGACACAACCGTATAGTCCCGGTTGCTTTCAACTGTAACTCCTCCCAGTCATCCGCCTCCATCTTAGCTGGCTTGGCTTCCTACAACAATGCCTTCAAGCATCCCTGTTGTGCCAACAAATCTTTCACCCTTGTCTGCCATAACCCAAAGCTTCCAGTTCCGTTGAACTTCTCTACCTCAAACCTGGTACCCGATGGCGCCATGGTTCTTTGTACGGCTGACCCTGCGAAAAATTATCTGAGCTTTGCACGCGATGCCCAAATACGCAAACTGAACCTCCGGTCCTCCACGTACTACTAGCACTTCCAACCAAAAACCTCTTTTGGTCTTCACGTGTATAGCTACTTTGATCTTGGCTCAACTTTCCGATGCTAGCGAAACTTGCTTTGCCTCAGCCCTTGCCTTCCGATGTGTTGCTACGTATCAATGGACTTGTTTCTGGCCGATCTGATCTCTTGCCTCTATCTGGTGTGCGTCCCTGCAGCTGCCTTTTAATGTGCGCTTGCACGGCTAGCAATCCGGCCCGGACACGAGAGCGAACTCTCCAGGGACTCGGTCCCTCTTTTGTTTCCAAAACAAACTCGGTCATATGATGGCAATCAGCCTGGCTCTTCCTCTGCACGTACGTGCCACGCACGGCTACGGTCCACACGGTGCATGCTAGCGGGCCATATGGGCCGCATCGACAGCGTTGCTGCCGCAACTTCCGTGACCACTTGTTAGAATAAATCCGAGATACGCGGTCAATCCACCGAGGAACAAGCAATCACATCACATGACGACACTGATATTTGTTAACGAGGTTCGGCGAACTCGCCTACTCCCCGGGGCAATGACTACGGGCGCTCCTCCCCGAGATACTGCAACACCGGCCACCCGGGCGCTGGCACAAGCCGCCAGCACCCCCTTGCGAACCTGTCACTGTCTAGTCGTCATGGGTTACAACGTGGGGTGCCTCCTCATATATAAGAGGCCAAGGGTACAACGTGTCTGACTCCGACACTACAAGTATCCTACCCACACTACAACACCAAGTCCAAGCGTAACCCAACTAGTACAAAATATTCGACACAAACACAATAGTTTTAATTACTGTGACCTATTTAGCCACCAATAAAAACTGAGATATTAAAAGTAGAGTACTCCCAAAACCAAAGTATTTTCTCTGTCTAAAAAAGAACCGAACCTCTTTTTTCAAAACAGAGCAGGTGAAAAAACGAGGCCATCACACTTTGATCATTTTATTCTTCGATGGCTGTTTGCAACAACTCACGCTGCGCCACCGTATTGCTTCCGAAGATGTCTCCGTTGGTGGATGACAACAGCGAGAACAAAGGGGTCTCCCTCTTCTTCTTCTTCTTCTCCCACCTCTTGCACCGGTCGTCGGCCTTGACTTCTGTCGCCGCACCGATCCATACTCTTGCCTGGCCACGGTGGCGGCGGAAGCTACTCTAAGAGAAGCAAACTGTGGATTATTGGGAGGAAGTGGCCATGTCGTGGAAGAAGGCCAAGCCGTTCATGCGCAGCTCCACCCATGATGATCAAGACGCATACATCGTGTTGCTGAGCGTTCTAATAGGAAATTTACAAGCCTTGTGCATGACGGTTCAGTTTATGCATATGAGCTAGTACTACTGTTTGCATGCGCCTGACTGGCTAGCTAACAGTTGGCATGCGCCCCGCTAGCTAGCTTTAAGAACACTCATGTTTTCAACGGCTAGCCAGCATTTTTTACGTTGTTACTCACGGCGCTAGCTAAATAGGTCTTCTGTATTGTTGATACTTTAAAATACTTTGATATATAAAAACTGCAGTATCTTGCACCAATAGGTTAATATACTGTAGTTTTCAATATTTGGGGTTGGGGTTTTACAAAACTTTACTATCAAACATAGCCTTAGGCTAAGTTTGGCACCGTAGTATTTGTAGACTTTTTTTTTTCTAAAACCATGTTGCGGACTTTGACTTTAAAAGAATCCCAAAGCTTTACTCCTCAAAGTTCACAACGTTTGGGATTGAAAGCTGAATAAAACTGTTGCTTGTTGATGATTTGGTGCGGCATACAAGAGTATATAAGAGGGTACAAACCGACTTGGGGTAGGGGTACAAAACTGACTTGGACTAGAAGTCGTATACCATAATGACTACTCTAACATCCCCCCGCAGTATCAACGGCAGGCTCGACGACGTTGAGACTGAAACAGATATCTTGAAACGGCTTAGTAGGCAGTGCCTTGGTGAAAATGTTAGCAAACTGAGCCGTAGAAGGAACATGAAGCACCCGAACCTGACCAAGAGCAACCTTTTCACGAACAAAATGAATATCAATCTCAATATGCTTTGTGCGTCGGTGTTGAACTGGATTGCTGGTCATGTAGACTGCTGATATGTTGTCACAGTAGACAATGGTGGCCTGCTCAATAGGCCTGTGTAGCTCGGAGAGTAACTGCCGAATCCAGATTGTATCTGCAACGGCATGTGCCACAACGCGATACTCAGCCTCGGCCGACGAACGTGAGACTGTAACCTGTCTTTTCGAAGACCAAGAAATCAAATTGTTACCAAGAAAAACACAAAAACCGAAAGTGGACCTTCGAGTGTCAGGACAACCAGCCCAGTCTGCATCAGAGTATGCGGTAAGCGAGTTTGGAGAAGAATTATTGAGGTGGAGACCATGATTGAGAGTTCCTTTTAAATACCGAAGAATGCGTTTAACATGATTATAGTGAGGAACCCGGGGATCATGCATATAGAGACATGCTTGTTGAACAGCAAAAGAGATTTTAGGACGAGTAATGGTGAGATATTGGAGAGCACCTGTTAGGCTACGATAGAGAGTAGGATCGGAAAAGGGTTCACCGGTAGCCGAAAGTTTAAAACTAGTATCGACAGGAGTGCGAGATGATTGACAGTGGTGGCGCCGTCGTGATCGAGCATGTTGAAGATCTCGGTTGTGATGCGGGTGTAGAACCACTGGACGATCGCGAGATCGTCTTTCAACCATTGCGGATCGTCGGGGCAGGGAAGACAGTTGGCGGCGACATGCGAGCGCAGGTTGCAGCGGCCGAGGTGGAGATCGAAGAGATGTCTCCAATGGTAGTAGTTGTGGGCGGCGAGATCAAGAACTATGGGGATGTAGGGGCTGACGTCGGAGATTGTGTCAGCAAGAGATATTGGTGTGGCGAGGATGGGTGCAGGGTAGTTTTGTGGAGCTATGGTGAGAGCCGAGAGAGAAGCGGCCGCGGCGTTGGCAGCCTTGGCGATGAGTGGGGCCCGGCGCTCGAAGTAGCCGGGCGGCGGCGGCGGCGGTGGCGTTGGCGGAGCCATACCCTAAACCCTAGGACCGGTATCTGATACCATGAAAGCTGAATAAAACTGTTGCTTGTTTATGATTTGGTGCGGCATACAAGAGTATATAAGAGGGTACAAACCGACTTGGGGTAGGGGTACAAAACTGACTTGGACTAGAAGTCGTATACCATAATGACTACTCTAACAGGGATAAAAAGATCATGGGGTTGACCTAACCAAATGTTGAAGGAAATATGCCCTAGAGGCAATAATAAAGTATTATATATTTCCTTATATCATGATAAATGTTTATTATTCATGCTAGAATTGTATTAACCGGAAACATAATACATGTGTGAATACATAGACAAACAGAGTGTCACTAGTATGCCTCTACTTGACTAGCTCGTTAATCAAAGATGGTTATGTTTCCTAGCCATAGACATGAGTTGTCATTTGATTAACCGGATCACCTCATTAGGAGAATGACGTGATTGACTTGACCCATTCCGTTAGCTTAGCATCCGATCGTTTAGTATGTTGCTATTGCTTTCTTCATGACTTATACATGTTCCTATGACTATGAGATTATGCAACTCCCATTTACCGGAGGAACACTTTGTGTGCTACCAAATGTCACAACATAACTGGGTGATTATAAAGGTGCTCTACAGGTGTCTCCAAAGGTACTTGTTGGGTTGGCGTATTTCGAGATTAGGATTTGTCACTCCGATTGTCGGAGAGGTATCTCTGGGCCCACTCAGTAATGCACATCACTATAAGCCTTGCAAGCATTGTGACTAATGAGTTAGTTGTGGGATGATGTATTACGGAACGAGTAAAGAGACTTGCCGGTAATGAGATTGAACTAGGTATCGAGATACCGACGATCGAATCTCGGGCAAGTAACATACCGATGACAAAGGGAACAACGTATGTTGTTATGCGGTCTGACCGATAAAGATCTTCGTAGAATATGTGGGAGCCAATATGGGCATCCAGGTCCCGCTATTGGTTATTGACCGGAGAGGTGTCTCGGTCATGTCTACATAGTTCTCGAACCCAAAGGGTCCGCACGCTTAAGGTTACGATGACAGTTTTATTATGAGTTTATGTATGTTGATGTACCGAAGGAGTTCGGAGTCCCGGATGAGATCGGGGACATGACGAGGAGTCTCGAAATGGTCGAGACGTAAAGATCGATATATTGGACGACTATATTCGGACTTCGGAAAGGTTCCGAGTGATTCGTGTATTTTTCGGAGTACCGGAGAGTTACGGGAATACGTATTGGGCCTTATTGGGCCATACGGGAAAGAAGGAAAAGGGCCTCAAGGGTGGCCGCACCCCTTCCCTTGGTCTGGTCCGAATTGGACTAGGGAAGGGGGCGCCCCCTTCCTTCCTTCTCTTTTTCCCTTCCTCTTTTCCTATTCCATATGGGAGGTGGAATCCTACTAGGACTAGGGAGTCCTAGTAGGACTCCACACTTGGTGCGCCCCCTCCTAGGGCCGGCCTCCTCCTCCCTTGCTCCTTTATATACGGGGGCAGGGGGCACCCCATGGAGACACTTGATATACGATATTTTAGCCGTGTGCGGTGCCCCCCTCCACCAGATTACACCTCGATAATACCGTCGCGGAGCTTAGGCGAAGCCCTGCGTCGGTGGAACATCATCGTCGTCACCACGCCGTCGTGCTGACGAAACTCTCCCTCAACACTCGGCTGGATCGGAGTTCGAGGGACGTCATCGAGCTGAACGTGTGTAGAACTTGGAGGTGCCGTGCGTTCGGTACTTGATCGGTCGGATCGTGAAGACGTACGACTACATCAACCGCGTTGTGATAACGCTTCCGCTGTCGGTCTACGAGGGTACGTGGACAACACTCTCCCCTCTCGTTGCTATGCATCACCATGATCTTGCGTGTGCGTAGGAAATTTTTTGAAATTACTACGTTCCCCAACAGTGGCATCCGAGCCTGGTTTTATGCGTTGATGCTATGCACGAGTAGAACACAAGTGAGTTGTGGGCGATATAAGTCATACTGCTTACCAGCATGTCATACTTTGGTTCAGCGGTATTGTGAGATGAAGCGGCCCGGACCGACATTACGCGTACGCTTACGCGAGACTAGTTTCACCGTTGCGAGCACTCGTTGCTTAAAGGTGACCGGCGGGTGTCTGTCTCTCTCACTTTAGTTGAACCGAGTGTGGCTACGCCCGGTCCTTGCGAAGGTTAAAACAGCACCAACTTGACAAACTATCGTTGTGGTTTTGATGCGTAGGTAAGAACGGTTCTTGCTAAGCCCGTAGCAGCCACGTAAAACTTGCAACAACAAAGTAGAGGACGTCTAACTTGTTTTTGCAGGGCATGTTGTGATGTGATATGGTCAAGACATGATGTGATATAATTTGTTGTATGAGATGATCATGTTTTGTAACCGAGTTATCGGCAACTGGCAGGAGCCATATGGTTGTCGCTTTATTGTATGAAATGCAATCGCCATGTAATAGTTTTACTTTATCACTAAGCGGTAGCGATAGTCGTAAAAGCAATAAGTTGGCGAGACGACAACGATACTACGATGGAGATCAAGGTGTCGCACCGGTGACGATGGTGATCATGACGGTGCTTCGGAGATGGAGATCACGAGCACGGTGCTTCGGAGATGGAGATCACAAGCACAAGATGATGATGGCCATATCATATCACTTATATTGATTGCATGTGATGTTAATCCTTTATGCATCTTATCTTGCTTTGATTGACGGTAGCATTATAAGATGATCTCTCACTAAAATTTCAAGATAAAAGTGTTCTCCCTGAGTATGCACCATTGCGAAAGTTCTTCGTGCTGAGACACCACGTGATGATCGGGTGTGATAGGCTCTACGTTCAAATACAACGGGTGCAAAACAGTTGCACACGCGGAATACTCAGGTTAAACTTGACGAGCCTAGCATATGCAGATATGGCCTCGGAACACGGAGACCGAAAGGTCGAGCGTGAATCATATAGTAGATATGATCAACATAGTGATGTTCACCGTTGAAACTACTCCATCTCACGTGATGATCGGACATGGTTTAGTTGATATGGATCACGTGATCACTTAGAAGATTAGAGGGATGTCTATCTAAGTGGGAGTTCTTAAGTAATATGATTAATTGAACTTGAATTTATCATGAACTTAGTCCTGATAGTATTTTGCAAATTATGTTGTAGATCAATAGCTCGCGTTGTTGCTTCCCTGTGTTTATTTTTGATATGTTCCTAGAGAAAAATTATGTTGAAAGATGTTAGTAGCAAAGATGCGGATTGGATCCGTGATCTGAGGATTATCCTCATTGCTACACAGAAAAATTATGTCCTTGATGCACCGCTAGGTGACAGACCTATTGCAGGAGCAGATGCAGACGTTATGAACGTTTGGCTAGCTCAATATGATGACTACTTGATAGTTTAGTGCACCATGCTTAACGGCTTAGAATCGGGACTTCAAAGACGTTTTGAACGTCATGGACCATATAAGATGTTCCAGGAGTTGAAGTTAATATTTCAAGCAAATACCCGAGTTGAGAGATATGAAGTCTCCAACAAGTTCTATAGCTAAAAGATGGAGGAGAATCGCTCAACTAGTGAGCATGTGCTCAGATTGTCTGGGTACTACAATCGCTTGAATCAAGTGGGAGTTAATCTTCCAGATAAAATAGTGATTGACAGAATTCTCTAGTCACCATCACCAAGTTAGTAGAACTTCGTGATGAACTATAGTATGCAAGGGATGACGAAAGTAATTCCCAAGCTCTTCGTGATGCTGAAATCGACGAAGGTAGAAATCAAGAAAGAGCATCAAGTGTTGATGGTTAACATGACCACTAGTTTCAAGAAAAGGGCAAAGGGATAGAAGGGGAACTTCAAAAAGAACGGCAAGCAAGTTGCTACTCAAGTGAAGAAGCCCAAGTCTGTACCTAAGCCTGACACTAAGTGCTTGTACTGCAAAGGGACTGGTCACAAGAAGCGGAACTGCCCCAAGTATTTGGTGGATAAGAAGGATGGCAAAGTGAACAAAGGTATATTGGATATACATGTTATTGATGTGTACTTTACTAGTGTTTATAGCAACCCCTCGGTATTTGATACTGGTTTAGTTGCTAAAGTAGTAACTCGAAACGGGAGTTGCAGAATAAACAGAGACTAGTAAAAGGCGAGGTGACGATGTGTGTTGGAAGTAGTTCCAAGATTGATATGATCATCATCGCATACTCCCTGTACTTTCGGGATTAGTGTTGAAACTAAATAAGTGTTATTTGGTGTTTACGTTGAGCATGAATATGATTTGATCATGTTTATTGCAATACGGTTATTCATTTAAGTTAGAGAACAATTGTTGTTTTGTTTACATGAATAAAAACCTTTTATGGTCATACACACCAACAAAAATGATTTGTTGGATCTCGATCGTAGTGATACACATATTCATACTATTGAAGCCAAAAGATGCAAAGTTAATAATGATAGTGCAACTTATTTGTGGCACTGCTGTTTAGGTCATATTGGTGTAAAGCGCATGAAGAAACTCCATACTGATGGGATTTTGGAATCACTTGATGCTTGCGAACCGTGCCTCATGGGCAAGATGACTGAAACACCGTTCTCCGGAACTATGGAGAGAGCAACAGATTTGTTGGAAATCATACATACAGATGTATGTGGTCCAATGAATATTGAGGCTCGTGGTGGATATCGTTATTTTCTCACCTTCACAGATGATTTGAGCAGATATGGGTATATCTACTTAATGAAACATAAGTCTGAAACATTTGAAAAGTTCATATAATTTCAGAGTGAAGTGGAAAATCATCGTAACAAGAAAAATAAAGTTTCTACGATCTGATCGTAGAGAAGAGTATTTGAGTTACGAGTTTGGCCTTCAGTTAAAACAATGTGAAATAGTTTCACTACTCACGCCACCTGGAACACCACGGTGTAATGGTGTGTCCGAACGTCGTAATCGTACTTTATTAGATATGGTGCGATATATGATGTATCTTACCGATCTACCACTATCGTTTTGGGGTTATGCATTAGAGACAGCTGCATTCACGTTAAATAGGGCACCATCAAAATCCATTGAGACGACGCCTTATGAACTGAGGTTTAGCAAGAAACCAAAGTTGTCGTTTCTTAAAATTTTGGGGTTGCGATGCTTATGTGAAAAAGTTTCATCCTGATAAGCTCAAAACCCAAATCGGAGAAATGTGTCTTCATAGGATACCCAAAGGAGACAGTTGGGTACACCTTCTATCACAGATCCGAAGGCAAGACATTCGTTGCTAAAGATGGATCCTTCCTAGAGAAGGAGTTTCTCTCGAAAGAAGTGAGTGGGAGGAAAGTAGAACTTGATGAGGTAACTGTACCTGCTCCCTTATTGGAAAGTAGTTCATCACAGAAATCTGTTCCTGTGACCCCTACACCAATTAGTGAGGAAGTTAATGATGATGATCATGTAACTTCGGATCAAGTTACTACCAAACCTCGTAGGTAAACCAAAGTGAGATCCACACCAGAGTGGTACGGTAATCCTGTTCTGGAAGTCATGTTATTTGACCATGACGAACCTACGAACTATGAGGAAGCGATGATGAGCCCAGATTCCGCGAAATGGCTTGAGGCCATGAAATCTGAGATAAGATCCATATATGAGAACAAAGTGTGGACTTTGATTGACTTGCCCAATGATCGGCGAGCCATTGAGATTAAATGGATCTTCAAGAGGAAGACAGACGCTGATAGTAGTGTTACTATCTACAAAGCTAGAATTGTCGCAAAAGGTTTTCGACAAGTTCAAGGTGTTGACTACGATGAGAGAGTTTCTCACTCGTATCTATACTTAAAGTCTGTCTGAATCATGTTAGCAATTGCCGCATTTTATGAAATCTGGCAAATGGATAAACAAAACTACATTCCTTAATGGATTTATTAAAGAAGAGTTGTATATGATGCAACCAGGAGGTTTTGTCAATCCTAAAAGTGCTAACAAAATATGCAAGCTCCAGCGATCCATCTATGGACTGGTGCAAGCATCTCGGAGTTGGAATATACACTTTGATAAGTTGATCAAAGGATATAGTTTTATACAGACTTGCGGTGAAGCCTGTATTTACAAGAAAGTGAGTGGGAGCACTACAGCATTTCTGATAAGTATATGTGAATGACATATTGTTGATCGGAAATAATGTAGAATTATTCTGCCAAGCATAAAGGAGTGTTTGAAAGAAGTTTTTCAAAGAAAGACCTCGGTGAAGCTGCTTACATATTGAGCATCAAGATCTATAGAGATAGATCAAGACGCTTGATAAGTTTATTCAATGAGTACATACCTTAACAAGATTTTGAAGTGGTTCAAAATGGAACAGTCAAATAAAGAGTTTCTTACCTGTGTTACAAGGTGTGAAATTGAGTAAGACTCAAAGCCCGACCACGGCAGAAGATAGAAAGAGAATGAAAAGTCATTCCCTATGCCTTGGCCATAGGTTCTATAAAGTATGCCATGCTGTGTACCAGATCTATTGTATACCCTACACTGATTTTGGCAAGGGCGTATAATAGTGATCTAGGAGTAGATCACTGGACAGCGGTCAAAATTATCCTTAGTGGAATAAGGAAATGTTTCTCGATTATGGAAGTGACAAAAGGTTCGTCGTAAAGGGTTACGTCGATGCAAGTTTTGACACTAAATCTAGATGACTCTAAGTCTCGGTCTAGATACATATTGAAAGTGGGAGCAATTAGCTAGAGTAGCTCCGTGTAGAGCATTGTAGACATAGAAATTTGCCAAATACTTACGGATCTGAATGTGACAGACCCGTTGACTAAAATTATCTCACAGTCAAAACATGATCACACCTTAGTACTCTTTGGGTGTTAATCACATAGCGATGTGAACTAGATTATTGACTCTAGTAAACCCTTTGAGTGTTGGTCACATAGAGATGTGAACTATGGGTGTTAATCACATGGTGATGTGAATTATTGATGTTAAATCACATGGCGATGTGAACTAGATTATTGACTCTAGTGCAAGTGGGAGACTGAAGGAAATATGCCCTAGAGGCAATAATAAAGTATTATATATTTCCTTATATCATGATAAATGTTTATTATTCATGCTAGAATTGTATTAACCGGAAACATAATACATGTGTGAATACATAGACAAACAGAGTGTCACTAGTATGCCTCTACTTGACTAGCTCGTTAATCAAAGATGGTTATGTTTCCTAGCCATAGACATGAGTTGTCATTTGATTAACGGGATCACCTCATTAGGAGAATGACGTGATTGACTTGACCCATTCCGTTAGCTTAGCATCCGATCGTTTAGTATGTTGCTATTGCTTTCTTCATGACTTATACATGTTCCTATGACTATGAGATTATGCAACTCCCGTTTACCGGAGGAACACTTTGTGTGCTACCAAATGTCACAACGTAACTGGGTGATTATAAAGGTGCTCTACAGGTGTCTCCAAAGGTACTTGTTGGGTTGGCGTATTTCGAGATTAGGATTTGTCACTCCGATTGTTGGAGAGGTATCTCTGGGCCCACTCAGTAATGCACATCACTATAAGCCTTGCAAGCATTGTGACTAATGAGTTAGTTGTGGGATGATATATTACGGAACGAGTAAAGAGACCTGCCGGTAACGAGATTGAACTAGGTATCGAGATACCGACGATCGAATCTCGGGCAAGTAACATACCGATGACAAAGGGAACAACGTATGTTGTTATGCGATCTGACCGATAAAGATCTTCGTAGAATATGTGGGAGCCAATATGGGCATCCAGGTCCCGCTATTGGTTATTGACCGGAGAGGTGTCTCGGTCATGTCTACATAGTTCTCGAACCCAAAGGGTCCGCACGCTTAAGGTTACGATGACAGTTTTATTATGAGTTTATGTATGTTGATGTACCGAAGGAGTTCGGAGTCCCGGATGAGATCGGGGACATGACGAGGAGTCTCGAAATGGTCGAGACGTAAAGATCGATATATTGGACGACTATATTCGGACTTCGGAAAGGTTCCGAGTGATTCGGGTATTTTTCGGAGTACCGGAGTGTTACGGGAATACGTATTGGGCCTTATTGGGCCATACGGGAAAGAAGGAAAAGGGCCTCAAGGGTGGCCGCACCCCTCCCCTTGGTCTGGTCCGAATTGGACTAGGGAAGGGGGCGCCCCCTTCCTTCCTTCTCTTTTTCCCTTCCTCTTTTCCTATTCCATATGGGAGGTGGAATCCTACTAGGACTAGGGAGTCCTAGTAGGACTCCACACTTGGTGCGCCCCCTCCTAGGGCCGGCCTCCTCCTCCCTTGCTCCTTTATATACGGGGGCAGGGGGCACCCCATGGACACACTTGATATACGATATTTTAGCCGTGTGCGGTGCCCCCCTCCACCAGATTACACCTCGATAATACCGTCGCGGAGCTTAGGCGAAGCCCTGCGTCGGTGGAACATCATCATCGTCACCACGCCGTCGTGCTGACGAAACTCTCCCTCAACACTCGGCTGGATCGGAGTTTGAGGGACGTCATTGAGCTGAACGTGTGTAGAACTTGGAGGTGCCGTGCGTTCGGTACTTGATCGGTCGGATCGTGAAGACGTACGACTACATCAACCGCGTTGTGATAACGCTTCCGCTGTCGGTCTACGAGGGTACGTGGACAACACTCTCCCCTCTCGTTGCTATGCATCACCATGATCTTGCGTGTGCGTAGGAATTTTTTTGAAATTACTACGTTCCCCAACAAATGTGACGCCCGTGACCTAACGAATGAGAAAATTTGGCCAGCGAATGGGCTTTGCTATTCGATGCTTGCCCCTCAAAAGAAAATTACAAATAAAATTCAAAGCTCTCAATTTGATTTCAGCAATAATTTGACCATGCGACCCTCTACTTCCCTTCTGGATGTCCCTTGCTACTTGCTTTGAATCTGTGGCAATCATAAAGTCATGAAGAAGAAGATTCTTGGTCAAAGATAGTGCTGCCCTGCAAGCAATTGTTTCGAGAGTAATCACATCTCGAACGCCATGGATCACCAGTGCAGATGAGCCTAGATAAGTTTCATTTGAATCCCTGCGAACAGCTGCCGCAAAAACCCGTATACCCGATCTAGCAAGACCCGCATCTATGTGTATTTTGCCAAAACCTGCCGGTGGCGCCGCCATACGAGTTGGACCCTGCCGCACCTCTGTCCCGTGATGTCGTTGTTTCGAGGTTTTCAGATAAATAACTCCACGCTCCGAAATGAAATTGGAGACGAACATGTCCGTAGATGGTGGGCTTTGAAATGCTCCATGCATGGCCTTCCTTCTTGCCCACCATGTAACCCATAGGGTTACAGCTAGTTTAACGAACACTTCATGGGACAGTGAATCCATCATTGCAAAAAGCCATTGTTTCACACTTGGTTCATTGGTTGCCATCATATGTTCTGCCAAATCATCGTCCACTAATGCCCAAATGTACCTCGACATCGAACACTCTAACAAAGAATGACGGCATGAGTCCTCCATCCCACACAGGCCACACGCGGGTGTTGTAGACATATTATGATGACACCATACATCCTCTGTGGGTAAAGAATGCTTGGCCAATCTCCATAAAAACATCCTTATCTTTCCTGGGACTTGTGTTTTCCACAATGATTTCCATGACGCCTCCTCCTATCCCAAGTTAGATGACCCAACTCTCTCCTCAAGCCAAGCTTCTATACGGTATTTAGTGGCAATCATCACTCTATATGCCGACCAAACTGAAAATGCCCCATTCTTGTCATGATTCCATGCCCAAAAGTTGCTAATATTTCTTGTACACAAAGAAATATTCAATATAACCAGGACATCTATTGAAATAAATACCTCCTCGACCCATGCTCTGTTCCACGTGGCAGTTGTGGGATCAATCAACTCTGATACACAATGAGGCGAGTCGGCAAGAACACATCCATAGGGAATCATCATCCTAGCTCTAGGTAACCAATTGTGGCTCTAGATCTCTGTCGTTTCCCCATCGCCTATCCGTCAAATCAATCCTTGGACTAGGATGTCCCTCCCTTCTAGTATAGCTCTCCAAACCTGAGATGGGTGGTTTCCTACTACTGTCTACAATATAGACGATGAACGAAAATAAACAGACTTCAAAATTCTCGCAATCAGGGTTACAGGGTTTTGCAGGATGCGCGAGGCCTGTCTCGCCAGCAAAGCCAAATTAAAGAGCTCAAAATCATTAAAACCAAGGCCCCCACCCTTTCGGCTATGTCATCCCCTCCCATGATACCCAACTTGGCTTGTTTTGTCCATCTTTACTGCCCCACCAAAATTTCGTGATCAACATATTAAGGTGCTCACATAGCCCCCATGATATCTTAAAACAGGACATCGGATACATCGGAACTACGTGAGAAACAGATTTAGCCAGAACCGCCTTGCGCAGTGAACATGGTTTTCTCAATCCAACCCTGAACTTTACTCCATAAGCATTCATCAAGATACTTGAAAGTGATACTTCCTTTTTAGTGACCCAGTAACAAAGCAGAAAGTACCCCCACACCTATTTCCCCAAAGAGATGACCTTGGGTTTTCGAACCTGCGAGAGGAAAGCTCCCTTGAAGCGATAGTCTCTAGCAAACATTTGTCAAAGAAATAATTCCATCTTTTGACCGGATCAATCAAGCTAATTGCGATAAAACACTTGTAATAAAATAGGTACGGGTATGAGGTCTTAACGCTTACAACCATGTATTTGCGATGGGACCAAATACGATATTAATTTATGCGTCGGAAGTCACCCATCGAGATGTGCTTGTTACAAACCGAAGTGGGGGATGTATCCAAATAACATCTTGACAGGCGTGAGTCCTGCATCAAGAATCAATTGTCCAACGGAAGGCCCTATCCGTCGCGCCGGGTTGCCTCGATAATTAAGTTTACAAAAATCAGACAAGAGCTTTGGGCGTTTAATGACTACACCTCATGAATCCCCAAGGATTGGATCCGTGTTACCGTCCTAAACCCTTCTATCACTGGTGTTCAGAATAACAATTCACGTTCTCCCTGCCCTTAGCCTCCCCGTTGCTCGCTCTCCATGATCTTGGGTACCTGCATGGATGAAGAACACGGACGGGACAAGAGACATCTACGGAACAATTTTATTTCACACCTACAGGGCGTTAATTTAAAGTACTTCCATTGACCCCCACAACAAATACAGCGGGTTGCAAGGCCTATGCCTCAACCCATACCTTACCAAACTACTCACACATGGAGATCAGATCGATCAAGAACATATTGAAGAACACATCTTGAAGATCGATTGATTGATAATATGTCTTACAATGATGCGTTGTGCGATGCACGATTACAAGTATGAACCAGAGGAAGATGAACTATGCTAGTGATGGTGGCTACGGAGATGGAAATGGCGGCGACTAGGGCTGATGGGAGGGGGTGAAGATGGGTATGCTATGGCTTCGCTCGCGGATGTTATGTTGGCATTTTGGCGTGGTCCTCTTTATAAAAGTTGTTCAGGTGGACAAGGAGCCTCGGAATCCATGCCATATGGCTGCTCATACGAGCGCTCGCGGTCGTATGGAACGTCGTCTTTTGTGCTGTTTTATCTAGTGCACCTCCTCCTAATTTCTTCTATCTACTTTTCCACTCCTTTCCATGTTCACACGTGATTTCTTCCCTTTTTAGCCCATTTCCTGTGGAAACACATCAAAGAGAGGATTTGTGGAATCCTTTGCATTCATTAGTCACTAGTAGCAATATCAAGGTGAATTTCTCGGTTTTAATGAAATATCTAGATTTAAACAAAGGGTGAATGAGTGTAAAGATATCACTTATAAACTCCCCAAGCTTAAACTTGATCGTTAATGTCCTGCAAGTGCACAGGGTTTAGTTGTAACTTTTTCAAAGTAAGAGTATTGACCCCACAAGGAGCATAGGAATCAATCTTTTGTCTCTTGAATGGTTCGAGTAGAATGCCTGTAAATTTTTAGAGATCCAAAGCAATGGTAAAGTGATGGAAATGATGTTGCGAGTGTAGAGATAAATAATTCAACAAATGTAAACAGCTAGAATTGTAAATGAGAGACTTGAGATAAGTGGGATTAAAGCGTTCATAGGGAGTCCTGAATCCCCTCTAGTGTGCATTTATAGCGGTGCCTAAACACAATGCTACTTCAGATTTCTAAGCCACTTTACATGTTTCTCTTTGTGGGCACAGCCGGTACAGATATGTGCATACCCGCGACACCTCCATGTCACATACGCCACCACCGTTCTTCCCCACTCCGGTTATCAAACAGTAATTAAGGGGAAAATGTCCCCGTGGACGTAGCCAAAGTGGTCTCCATTTTACCGCCTGCTGCAACGATCCGCTACGAAGGGAGATGGGGCATGTCACGTCATCCACCTCCACAACCACATAGTTCGCCAACAGTAATAACCTTCTGTCTAAAGTTGGCATACATTGGATGGTCGACTTCACACAATGTCAAGAAGATCATGCATAAACTCAAAGAGATGTAATCCTAATATCAATAAAGTTATACCGCTAGGGTTATCCATTCCGGACTAAGGAATACTACAATAGGTAAAACATATACACAAAGATGGGAACATGAACGATCACACAGTAATACACAAGTTATCCTTAGGTTTTGATATACAATAGGGGAAAGATAGATGTTTGAAATAAGTGGGAATGGTCCTCTTGATGAAGAGGTGAGGCGGCGCTCCTCGTAACATCCCAAATTTTCAATTTGGTATGTTATACATAGATCATCATTGCATATCATATTTTATTGCATTTTGACAAATCCTCGATAAATCCTAAGCAACTCAAGGACCCTCGGAGAGAGTTGGGGATTTTCTCGAATTTTCATATTTGATTTTCATCAAATTATAAAACGAGGATTTTGGTTTTAATTATTTTCTCTCCGGAGAAATATTTCATTTAAAAAATAAACGAGAGGAGAAAATATGACTTCTCCAAAACAATTGAAATACTGGAGGAAAAGTGTTAAAATCATTTATTGGAATTTATTCGGAATTTATTTGCAATTTTATTGCATTATAAAAATATTGCATGTTTTCAAAAATTTATTTTGTGTCAAAACAAATGTTCACCCTATTCTAGATTTCGTAACTAGACGGGGAAAATTTATTTTATCTTTTTTGGACTTTTATTTATTTTTCTACGAATTTTTCCGCGGAACGTTTAAAAAAAAAGAAAAAATTCGCCGTGCCCAACTGGGCCGAGCCCAGCCGAGCCAGGCCACCGGCCCGCCCGCCGTCTCCTTCCCCGCGACGACGCCCGCCGCCGCCCGGTGTCCATGGCGAGCACGGGAACCCCGGTACCCCCTTCCCCAAGCCGCCGAACCCCCCTTCTATATATACCCCCCTGCCTCCTCCTCTCACCCCGCCGCCCGCACCCGAACCCTGCCGCCGCCCGCGCCGGAAGCCCGCGCCGCCGCCGCCTTGCGCCGTCGCCGCCGCTCGCCGACCCCGCCGCCGGAGCCGCCCCTCGCCGCCCGACCGCCGCCGCCCTCGCCGCCCCTCGCCGGAGCACGGGAGCCCCGCCGGAGCTCTGTCCCGACGAGGTAGACCTCGCCTCGTTTTGCCGGTTTTGTTTTAAAAAAAACGTTCGTTTAAAAAAAACCTAGATCGGTTTTTTTTCGGTTTTGTTATTTTGTGAACGTTCACCGAACCGTTCGTTTTAACGAACGCGTTCGTCGGATTTTCTCTATTAACGAACGTCCGTTCTTTAACCGTTCGTCCGTTTTTCTTTTTCGTCGGATTTTTCCGCGATTATCTCAGATCTCGATTTCTGATCGAATCTTCGTTTCTGTTTAACTTTTCGCTCGTTTATCGGAATCAGGCGATTCAAGCGCCTAGAGTTTCGTCTCGAAATTCTCTTTCCGTTTAACCTACTCAAACAAGTTTTTGCTACTGTAAAATTTGACCTAGATCCAGATTAGTAAACGAAGCTTGTTTCTTTCGCCGTTTGACTTTCGTTGCTTCGTTCGAGTTGATTCTTTTTGCAAACCGGAGTTCTTAAGTTGAACTTTCTGGTTGGATCTTTCATTCGAGTTTTACCTGTGCATTAGATGAGTACTGATTGTCTGCTTGTTTGTTTGCGATAGAGTACCCGGAGTGTGCCGCTTGTTACTTCGAATCGCTAGGTTTCGCGGATCATCAGCAAGGCAAGTAACACTTTGATCATACTTTCCATACCCAGTTTTATTGCATTAGATCTATTCCTCAAACAATTGCATGATTAGGATCTAATTAAATTGTGGGTTTTGGGAAGTAGTTGAGGTAGTACCTATTACCTGTTTTCTTATCAAACCCTTGGGAGTTACTTCTACGTTGCTATTATATTGCCATGCTATGCTCGTAGACGTGGATTGGGTTTGAGTGATATTCATGACAGATGTGAGATTGTTAATTAATGGTTTACTTAAGGTGGCAACTAAAACTCACATCTGGGTGGATTGAGGCACCTGGAGAATCCAGTGTTGTCTGTTTGTATAAGGACCGCCACCCAGGCTCAAAGGGATCATAAGATTATTCATGCTAGAAACTTCCGTGTGCAGCCACAAGCTATTATGGGCTCTAGCATAGTTGAGTAGGTTACATGGATCCTTTGAAGAGGTGGGCTAGCAGATGTAGGGGAATGTAGGTGTACCGGTCCACCCGGAGTAAAGAGTGATTGTTCTGAAAGACTGTGTCTCGGTCATCCGTTTCTCAAACATCATGCAGTGCGAGAATCAAGCGGAGGCGATCGAGTCTTGTGGGGAAAAGTGCACAAACCTCTGCAGAGTGTACAAACTAATCATGGTTAGCCGTGTCCCCGGTTATGGACAACTTGAGTATCTAGTACCTGGATTATCAATTGAATCTCATCACCATGTTACTTTAATTAATTTGTTGGGTTAATGATGATTCTTAATTGGGATTGAGATGCTGTCAACCATCTCAATGTTTCACAACCACCATGATAGTTAAATAAAATTTATTCCTTTGCAGTAGGGAAAAATTTGCTTTTCGCAAAAACTGTAACCATAGAGCTTTCCACCAGCCATATATGCATGTAGTATAGCATTATTATTGTTCAATATTCTCTATGTGTTACTTTGCCAGCATATTCTATGTGCTGACCCGTTTTCGGGCTGCAACGTTTCATGTTGCAGACTTTTCAGACGACGAGTAAGGTGCCTTAGGTCATGGTCTTATACTCAGTGATGCCGCTGGAGTTGATGGACTCACTTATCTTCCAAGTCTTCCGCTGTTATCGTTTTAGATGGCCTTAAGCCATATTTATCATACTTAATCTCTTTGGAGATATTCGATGTAATAAGTGTGTGATTGCTACTCTGTTATAAATCCTCCATTTGTACTGTGCGTGTCAGCATTACTGATCCAGGGATGACATTGGTGCACAGCAGCACAGACCATTTGAGGTCTGGTCGCTACAAAGGTGGTATCAGAGCACACGCTGACTGTAGGACACGACCACTAAGCTTAAGCCCTAGAAAGCTTCTCTCTTCTCATTTCTGACCCCTCTCCCTTTTCTACTCTTTTAGGAATGGCGGATGCAAGGAGCAAGTTCATGCAACCAGATGAAGACACGCCTTTTGGTCGACACTTGAAGGAAGTCACTAAGTATTTGAACATAGGAATACCAAGCATCACCGGAACCTACAACGCCACATTACCCGAAGAGGAGAGCTGGAAGATTCAAGTTCACATTCCAGGAAGGACGTTTGTGCCAGTTACTGACCCCATAAGATTGGTAAGCCCCAACCTGGAGTTTAGGGAAGAGCATGGCCGCACACATCGCTATGGGACGCATTGGAGAAGTCTACCACCAGGAGCTTAAGGATACAATTTATCAGATTTGTGGACGCTGAGACGCGAAATGGGAGATGATCAGAACCAAGAAGGATGGATCAATTGCAGCTTTCATCCAGGAGCAAAACCAACACATTCGTCGCCAAGAGAACCAGATGTGCACAGACAAGGAAGAACTGAAGAAGGCATTAACCAAGATCAAAGAGCTGGAGGAAGAACTCAAGGCTACGCGCGAGGATTATATGGAGGAAATCATCACACTAGTAGGGAAGAATGACGACCTGGAGAAGAAGATTGGAGTATTCATGGGAAATCCAGTGCCAAAAGCAGAAGTTGACGAATGCACTTGTCCGGATAACTACATCATCATCGACGACACCGACTCGGAACCAAGTGAAGATGACTGGGTTGACGAAGCTGGAGCAGACATCATGGAGTCTTCAACGGATCAGAATTTCTAGTAGACTACCATATCAGTAGTAGTTTTCCCCCATTTAATAGTATAGTTCAAGCACTTTGTAACGCTAGTTAGATCGATTGTTATGCCTTGTTTGAATTGATTGAGTGATGTTGATTGTATTTGTCTCATGAGCATATGGGTAGTGTTTTCCCTCTAGACCTCATTCTATTCTTAACTCTCATCTTTTCTAACCTATCAGATGCCTCCGAGACGCGACACCGGATTTGTTTTCCCACCGGAGATCACCCAGTTGATTCAGCAACAGAATGCCCTGATGCAAGTGTTAGTGCAGAACCAAGGCAACAACAACAACAACAACCCACCGCCACCACCACCTGTTGATCACTTAGCCCGTTTCCTAAGGCTAAACCCGCCGGTGTTTTCCAGTAGCACCGAGCCGATTGTTGCAGATGATTGGCTCCGCAAAGTTGGAAGGGAGTTGACCACTGCAGGATGCACAGATGCGGAAAGAGTGCGTTTTGCCGCACATCAGCTTGATGGACCCGCAGCATCATGGTGGGAGAATTATACAGCCACGCACCCTATTGACACTGTCACATGGGACCAGTTTCAGCAAGCTTTCCGTACAGCTCATGTTTCAGCAGGAGCTATGGCTATGAAGAAGCGTGAGTTTCGCAACCTACGCCAAGGAGGACGCACCGTAGGCCAGTATGTGGAGGATTTCAGTAAGTTAGCACGTTATGCACCAGATGACGTTGCTACAGATGCTGCCAAGCAGGAGAAATTTTTGGAAGGACTGAATGATGAACTGAGTATGCAGTTGATGGTAGCAACCTTCAACAACTACCAGGAGCTGGTAGATAGAGCTCTCATGATTGAAGGGAAAGCAACAGCAGATTGAAAACCGTAAGAGGAAGTATGGACAAGGGAAGTACAATTCTGGAGCTCAGCAGAAGCCACGATTTGCCCCGAAGCCGGGAGGACAGTTTCAGCATACCCATGGAGGAGGTAGTTCGCACAACCATAATGGCTCCAAGAATGGTAATGGGAATGGAGGAACCAACGGACAGAACCGTACCAACCCATCTACCCCAGCCAAGAGGGATCTAAGTCATGTTACTTGTTTCAAGTGCCAGAAGACTGGACACTATGCAACTGATTGTCCTGAAGCCCAAAATGGAAATGGCAATGGAAGCTCTGGGAAGAAGCCGAACCCGTTCAACAAAGGACATGTGAACCACGTGAGCGTGGAGGAGGTTGAAGCTCAGCCTGATGCAGTAATAGGTAAGTTTTTGGTTAAGTCATTTACTGCAACCGTTCTTTTCGATACTGGTGCATCGCATTCATACATATCAAGGGGATTTGTGAATAAGTTTAAGCTGTCCACCCAAGTTCTCAAAACCCCTATGTTAGTAACCTCGCCAGGAGCAGAGTATATGGCCAGCCAAGGATGTTTTCAGATACCATTGGCCATTGGTAGGCATGTTTTCCCCTCAGACCTCATAGTTTTGGAGTCGCAAGGTTTGGATGTGATTTTGGGAATGGATTGGCTATCGTTGTATGGAGGAAACATCGATTGTGCCAGCAAGACGATTTTGCTTACCACCCCGGAAGGAAAAAGGATCAAGTATGTATCCCGGCATATGCCGAAGAGGACTCAAGTGAATTCCTTATCAGGAGTTGTACAGGAGGAAGTACCAGTGGTGAAGGATTATCCGGATGTATTTCCAGAAGAGTTGCCAGGCATGCCACCAGATAGAGACATTGAGTTCTTGATTGAACTTTTGCCAGGCACAGGGCCAATATCTAAGAGACCGTACAGGATGCCCGCAAAAGATTTGGAGGAAATTAAGAAGCAGATCAAGGAGTTACTGGATAAAGGCTATATTCGCCCAAGTTCGTCACCTTGGGGATCACCAGTACTTCTAGTGGAGAAGAAAGATGGATCGCTGAGGATGGTTGTTGATTACCGTGGATTGAATGAAGTGACCATCAAAAACAAGTACCCACTGCCGATGATCAATGATTTGTTTGACCGCCTACAAGGAGCTAAAGTATTTTCCAAGATCGATCTACGATCAGGATACCATCAGTTAAAGATTCGAGAGCAGGATATACCTAAGACGGCTTTTACCACCAGATATGGATTGTATGAGTATACCGTTATGTCATTTGGTCTGACTAACGCACCTGCCTATTTCATGAACCTGATGAACAAAGTGTTTATGGAGTTTTTGGATAAGTTCGTCGTGGTGTTCATTGACGATATTTTAGTCTTTTCCAAGAATGAGGAAGAGCATGAGGAGCATTTACGATTGGTACTTGAGAAGCTCAGAGAACATCAGTTATACGCCAAGTTCAGCAAGTGTGAGTTTTGGCTGAAGGAAGTTGGATTCCTTGGACATGTTATTTCTGGAGAAGGAATAGCAGTAGACCCTGCCAAGGTTGATACAGTGACAAGTTGGGAATCACCCACGACAGTTGGAGAAATCCGGAGTTTTCTTGGACTTGCAGGATACTACCGGAGATTCATCGAGAATTTCTCGAAGATTGCTAAGCCCATGACTGAGCTATTGAAGAAGGACACCAAATTCAATTGGACTGAGGAATGTGAAGCTAGTTTCCAAGAGTTGAAGAAACGATTGGTTACATCACCAGTGTTGATTCTGCCAGATCAACGCAAGGATTATGAAGTTTATTGCGACGCTTCTCGTCGAGGACTTGGAGCAGTGCTTATGCAGGAAGGAAGAGTTGTGTCATATGCTTCACGACAACTTAAACCCCATGAGAAGAATTATGCTACGCATGATTTGGAGTTAGCAGCCGTGGTGCATGCATTGAAGACATGGAGACATTTTCTCATCGGAAACCATTGTGAGGTGTATACAGATCACAAGAGTTTGAAGTATATTTTCACGCAGAAGGAGTTAAATCTCAGACAGAGGAGATGGTTGGAGCTCATAAAGGACTATGATATGAGATTGCATTATCACCCAGGAAAGGCTAACGTAGTAGCAGACGCGTTGAGCCGCAAGAGTCATGTCAACACCCTCATGACAGGAGAGTTACCTCAGGAGTTAGCCGAGGACCTTCGCGAGCTATGTTTGGAGATAGTCCCAGAGGCTATTTAGCGACACTGGAAATTCAGTCTACCTTGATGGAAAGGATCAGAGAAGCTCAGAAGACAGACAAGGAGATTGAAGAGATAAAGGAGAAGATGAGCAAAGGAAAAGCCAAGGGATTTCGTGAGGATGAGCACGATACCTTATGGTTTGAGGACCGCGTATATGTGCCAAATGATCCGGAGATCAGGAAGTTGATTTTGCAAGAAGCCCATGATTCACCGTACTCGATTCACCCAGGGAATACCAAGATGTATTTGGATCTGAAGAATACTTTCTGGTGGACCGGAATGAAGAAGGATATTGCAGAATATGTAGCAGTTTGTGATGTATGTCAGAGAGTGAAGGCAGAGCATCAGAAGCCAGCAGGATTGCTACAACCATTGCCGATACCCGAATGGAAGTGGGATAAAATAGGCATGGATTTTATCACAGGATTACCCAGGACTCGTTCAGGCTATGACTCAATATGGGTTGTAGTCGACCGTTTGACGAAAGTGGCTCATTTCATTCCAGTGAAGACCACTTACACCAGTGCTAAGTTGGCAAAGATATACATGACCAGGATCGTATGTTTGCATGGAGTTCCGAGGACCATTGTATCAGACAGAGGAACCCAATTTACCTCGAAGTTTTGGAAGCAGTTACATGAAACATTGGGAACCAGGCTAGAATTTAGTACAGCTTTTCACCCGCAGACAGATGGACAGACCGAGAGAGTCAACCAGATTTTGGAGGACATGTTGAGAGCTTGTGCACTAGATTATGGATCTAGTTGGGACGACAATTTGCCATATGCGGAGTTTTCTTATAACAACAGTTATCAGACCAGTTTGAAGATGGCCCCTTTCGAAGCCTTGTACGGAAGGAGGTGTAGAACACCGTTGTTATGGGACGAAGTTGGAGACCGTCAGTTGTTTGGACCAGATTTGATTAAGGAGTCTGAACAGAAAGTGAGGTTGGTTCGCGATAGGCTCAAGGTAGCCCAGTCCAGGCAGAAGAGTTATGCTGATTCTAAACGAAAGGAGACAGTTCACGAAGTCGGAGACCGAGTTTATCTTCGAGTATCACCACTTCGAGGAGTGAAGCGCTTTGGAGTTAAGGGAAAGTTAGCGCCCCGTTTTATCGGACCATACAGAGTTGTGGAACGTATGGGAGAAGTTGCCTACAAGCTGGAATTGCCCGAAGGATTGTCTGGAGTTCATGATGTATTTCACGTCTCCCAGTTGAAGAAGTGCCACGCAGAGATGACTGAGATACCACTGAGAGATACTGTGCCACTGGAAGCGATTCAGCTGGAAAGTGATTTGACCTATGAGGAGAAACCAGTTAAGATTCTTGAGTATGCCAGCCGAGTTACCCGCAGTAAGGTTATCAAGTTTTGCAAAGTCCAGTGGAGTCACCACACGGAAGATGAAGCCACCTGGGAGCGAGAGGAAGATCTACGGAAGGACCACTCCCACCTGTTTTCTAGCCAACCCGAATCTCGAGGGCGAGATTCATCTTAAGGGGGGTAGGTTTGTAACATCCCAAATTTTCAATTTGGTATGTTATACATAGATCATCATTGCATATCATATTTTATTGCATTTTGACAAATCCTCGATAAATCCTAAGCAACTCAAGGACCCTCGGAGAGAGTTGGGGATTTTCTCGAATTTTCATATTTGATTTTCATCAAATTATAAAACGAGGATTTTGGTTTTAATTATTTTCTCTTCGGAAAAATATTTCATTTAAAAAATAAACGAGAGGAGAAAATATGACTTCTCCAAAACAATTGAAATACTGGAGGAAAAGTGTTAAAATCATTTATTGGAATTTATTCGGATTTTATTTGCAATTTTATTGCATTATAAAAATATTGCATGTTTTCAAAAATTTATTTTGTGTCAAAGAAAATGTTCACCCTATTCTAGATTTCCTGAATAGACGGGGAAAATTTATTTTATCTTTTTTGGACTTTTATTTATTTTTCTACGAATTTTTCTGCGGAACGTATTAAAAAAAAATCGCCGCGCCCGACTGGGCCGAGCCCAGCCGAGCCAGGCCGCCGGCCCGCCCGCCGTCTCCTTCCCCGCGACGACGCCCGCCGCCGCCCGGTGTCCATGGCGAGCACGGGAACCCCGGTGCCCCCTTCCCCAAGCCGCCGAACCCCCCCTTCTATATATACCCCCCTGCCTCCTCCTCTCACCCCGCCGCCCGCACCCGAACCCCGCGGCCGCCCGCGCCGGAAGCCCGCGCGCCGCCGCCTTGCGCCGTCGCCGCCGCTCGCCGACCCCGCCGCCGGAGCCGCCCCTCGCCGCCCGACCGCCGCCGCCCTCGCCGACCCTCGCCGGAGCTCTGTCCCGACGAGGTAGACCTCGCCTCGTTTTGCCGGTTTTGTTTTAAAAAAAACCGTTCGTTTTAAAAAAAAACCCTAGATCGGTTTTTTTTCGGTTTTGTTATTTTGTGAACGTTCACCGAACCGTTCGTTTTAACGAACGCGTTCGTCGGATTTTCTCTATTAACGAACGTCCGTTCTTTAACCGTTCGTCCGTTTTTCTTTTTCGTCGGATTTTCCGCGATTATCTCAGATCTCGATTTCTGATCGAATCTTCGTTTCTGTTTAACTTTTCGCTCGTTTATCGGAATCAGGCGATTCAAGCGCCTAGAGTTTCGTCTCGAAATTCTCTTTCGTTTAACCTACTCAAACGAGTTTTTGCTACTGTAAAATTTGACCTAGATCCAGATTAGTAAACGAAGCTTGTTTCTTTCGCCGTTTGACTTTCGTTGCTTCGTTCGAGTTGATTCTTTTTGCAAACCGGAGTTCTTAAGTTGAACTTTCTGGTTGGATCTTTCATTCGAGTTTTACCTGTGCATTAGATGAGTACTGATTGTTTGCTTGTTTGTTTGCGATAGAGTACCCGGAGTGTGCCGCTTGTTACTTCGAATCGCTAGGTTTCGCGGATCATCAGCAAGGCAAGTAACACTTTGATCATACTTTCCATACCCAGTTTTATTGCATTAGATCTATTCCTCAAACAATTGCATGATTAGGATCTAATTAAATTGTGGGATTTGGGAAGTAGTTGAGGTAGTACCTATTACCTGTTTTTCTTATCAAACCCTTGGGAGTTACTTCTACGTTGCTATTATATTGCCATGCTATGCTCGTAGACGTGGATTGGGTTTGAGTGATATTCATGACAGATGTGAGATTGTTAATAATGGTTTATGTAAGGTGGCAACTAAAACTCACATCTGGGTGGATTGAGGCACCTGGAGAATCCAGTGTTGTCTGTTTGTATAAGGACCGCCACCCAGGCTCAAAGGGATCATAAGATTATTCATGCTAGAAACTTCCGTGTGCAGCCACAAGCTATTATGGGCTCTAGCATAGTTGAGTAGGTTACATGAATCTCTTGAAGAGGTGGGCTAGCAGATGTAGGGGAAAGTAGGTGTACCGGTCCACCCGAGTAAGAGTGACTGTTCTGAAAGACTGTGTCTCGGTCATCCGTTTCTCAAACATCATGCAGTGCGAGAATCAAGCGGAGGCGATCGAGTCTTGTGGGGAAAAGTGCACAAACCTCTGCAGAGTGTACAAACTAATCATGGTTAGCCGTGTCCCCGGTTATGGACAACTTGAGTATCTAGTACCTGGATTATCAATTGAATCTCATCACCATGTTACTTTAATTAATTTGTTGGGTTAATGATGATTCTTAATTGGGATTGAGATGCTGTCAACCATCTCAATGTTTCACAACCACCATGATAGTTAAATAAAATTTATTCCTTTGAAGTAGGGAAAAATTGGCTTTTCGCAAAAACTTTAACCATAGAGCTTTCCACCAGCCATATATGCATGTAGTATAGCATTATTATTGTTCAATATTCTCTATGTGTTACTTTGCCAGCATATTCTATGTGCTGACCCGTTTTCGGGCTGCAACGTTTCATGTTGCAGACTTTTCAGACGACGAGTAAGGTGCCTTAGGTCGTGGTCTTATACTCAGTGATGCCGCTGGAGTTGATGGACTCACTTATCTTCCAAGTCTTCCGCTGTTATCGTTTTAGATGGCCTTAAGCCATATTTATCATACTTAATCTCTTTGGAGATATTCGATGTAATAAGTGTGTGATTGCTACTCTATTATAAATCCTCCATTTGTACTGTGCGTGTCAGCATTACTGATCCAGGGATGACACTGGTGCACAGCAGCACAGACCATTTGAGGTTTGGTCGCTACATCCTCCTTGCCGGTTCCTCCCTCCGGATCACTCTGGAGGCTAGGGTTCCTGCTTCTGACGAGTTTCTGGTGTCTCTGGGCATCTGACTTACGATCCGTCTTCACGGGGTGAGTATAGTTGATCCAGCGGTGGCGATGGCACTCCATATGACCGCTCATAGGGACGATGCAGTCGTATGGAACACCGTCTTTTGCTCTAGAGATCCCGTGGCGATGGCTTCTTTGCCCATTTTGCTTCTTTCTCTTATGGTAGGTGATTATCACTTTAATTTTGTGATTCCACTACCATTTTCTGAGATTTCTTCCATATAATAATATTTGGTCCAAAAAGCTTTATCTGAGGAAAACGACAAATAGAAGTGCGCGAACATGGTAAAATCCCACTAAGCCTACAGTGTAGGCACAAAAATACTAACAAAATAATCACATAATTTGGACTCATCAATCGTTCTCAAGCAACATAGAGAAAAATCGGAACCATAAGGACCTCATTTGTTTAAACCGAAATAACGAGAATGTTTGGGTTCACTTACGATCGGTATGCCTAGATAGCCCTCCGCTTCTTGACCTGAAAACTTAGTGTAGGTGTAGCGGTGGCATGATTACTGTGCAAGTGTTAGTGAAGCAAAGATAATCAACACAAAGTTTTTTATCTACTAGATAAAACAAGTTTGCAACACTCAATTATGTTTTTCCTAGACAGCACTTGCTTGCAGGGAATGCACGAAAGAGTTTTTCTTTAATGAAGCCATAAAAACATAAGTTAGGGAGTGAAAGGCATGTATAAAAATATGATGCTAGAGTTCTCATAAACATACCCACAATTATCTCATCCTCAAGGCTCTCAAGCACTTTATTTCAATCACTTTTTGTTGAAACTTTGCTTGTCACGTGAAGGGATTATACCAAATAAGTGATCATCCGTAGATGTGGCTTAATTTTTGGGAACTATGGACCTTTGATGTATGTCTGTTTTGAGATCTTTTGATCAGTATCCTTTATTTACCACATACACAACAATTCAGGAGAAAGTCGAATAATATTCGTTTGTAGTGTGGCAACTACGTACGGTAGCAAACACATAACCAAAATCCGAGCCATAGCTCTGGTGGATCGTTCATTGGTCAGCGGAGACCTCAGCATAACATCAATAAATGTCACGAAGTCACATTTACACACGTACGTGTGCATATAGTAGCAGGGTCATGGCACCAGCGAGAAGATGAAGCACAATGTAAGAGATACAACACAGATTTTTGGCATAATCTTGTTCACCCTTCAACTAAGTTCCTCTACAAAATTTAATCCACAAGATCTATCAAGTCTATTAAAATTAACAACATGGGGTTGAGCATTTCAAACATCATCTTCTCTACAATTTTTCTCAAGGCCCAAGTCTTTGAATACTCTCTCTTGTGCATGGTTATTCTTAGTTAAGATCATTTCATTTAAAACAGTCCCACGACAAGTCTTGGTTATCTAGACTAAACAGAACAAAGGCTACAAGATTATTTCAGCTACTAGAACAAAACCTTTGTCTTATACTACTACTACATCTACTCTAAGTATATCAAGTGCAAAAGACGAGAGTTACTACTTGTGAGCTGCGTTGGGATTTCCTCGAAGAGGAAAGGATGATGCAGTACAATAGAGATAAGTATTTCCCTCAGTTATGAAACCAAGGTTATCAATCCAGTAGGATAACCAAGCAACACTATGTAAACAGCACCTGCACACAAACACAAATAGTTGCAACCCAACACGTAGAGGGGTTGTCAATCCCTCAACGGTTATGAGGAAGATTAAAAGATAGAATTTTGATAGATAGATTTGACAAAAATACAAAATAAAATAAGTGAAAGAAAATTGCATCAAGGTATTTTTCGTTTTAATATATGATAGAAAATAGACTTGTGGCCATAGTTTTCACTAGAGGCTTTTCTCAAGAAAACAAAATACAGTGGGTAGACAAATTACTGTTGGGCAATTAACAGAAAAGCAAATAATTATGACGATATCCCAGGCAATGATCATGTATATAGGCATCACGTCCGAGACAAGTAGACCGAAACGACTATGCATCTCCTACTATTACTCCACACATCGCCCGCTATCCAGCAAGCATCTAGTGTACTAAGTTCATGAAAGAACGGAGTAACGCCTTAAGCAAGATAGTATGACGTACACAAGATAAACTCACAGATGAAATAAATCCCATCTTGTTACCCTTAATAGCAACGATAGATGCGTGTCATGTCTCTTTCTGTCATTGAGATTGAGCACCGCAACATCGAACCCACAAAGCACCCCTTCCCATGGCAAGATAAATCAATCTAGTTGGCCAAACCAAACCAATAAATCGAAGAAGAAATATGAAGTTATCATAATCATGCATAAAAGAGTTCAGAGAAAACTCAAATAATATTCATGGATAGATCTGATCATAAACTCACAATTCATCGGATCCAAATAAACACACCACAAAAACTCATTACATCAAATAGATCTCCAAGAACACAGAGGAGAACATTGTATTGAAGGTCAAAAAGAGAGAAGAAGCCATCTGGCTACAAACTATGGACCCATAGGTCCGTGGTAAACTATTCATGCATCATCGGAGGGGCATCAAGGATGATGAAGAACCCCTCCGTGATTGTTCCCCCTCCGGCAGAGTGCCGGAAAAGGCCTCTAGATGGGATCTCATGGTTCTGGAACTTGCAGCAGCGGAAGAAGTGTTTTGTGGACTCCCTGGTAGGTTTTGTGATTTTAGGGTATTTATAGAGGCAGAGGTAGGTCAAACGGAGGCTTGTGAGCCCCATTACCCACCAGGGTGCCAAAGGCCCCTGGTGATGTGGTCACCTATTACAGGTAGGTTCAAGGACCCATCATTTGGGACCCACATGGGGCCCATCACGATCACAGGTAGATCCCTGGACCATGCCAACATTCGGTCAATACATCAGGAAGTTCACTCGGATGCGTCACTCGGCTGATGGATCACCAAGTAATAAGGAACATGCTTGCATGGGTACCACATCACAATCAACATAATCAACATATGTAGTTATACTAAAATGCACACGAACAGTACGTGTTACCTTAACCTTGCCGCTGTTGTTGAACCATTGGATGTAGTAAGGATGCAGATGTGGTTTTGTGGTGAGAGACGGCTTCTCCACCATCTCCATGATGGACAAGTTGTTGCAACTCCCTCAATCTATGATGACGCGAACAAAATGTTCCTTCACAACTCCCTTTGTATGGAACAAATTATGCCTCTGATTTTGCTCAGCTTGTGTGACCTGCACACTCAAAACATGTTGAACAACTAAACTTTCATACCTATCAGCGTCGTCAACAGCCATGTATTGTGTCTCATGTCCAGAATCATCTCCACCATCTTCTTCACTTGCAATAAGAGCCCAAGTCTCCTCATCATAGTCACCAGCGGACTCATACCTGAAGGAAATATGCCCTAGAGGCAATAATAAAGTTGTTATTTATATTTCCTTATATCATAATAAATGTTTATTATTCATGCTAGAATTGTATTAACCGGAAACTTAGTACATGTGTGAATACATAGACAAACAGAGTGTCCCTAATATGCCTCTACTTGACTAGCTCGTTAATCAAAGATGGTTAAGTTTCCTGACCATAGACATGTGTTGTCATTTGATGAACGGGATCACATCATTAGAGAATGATGTGATGGACAAGACCCATCCGTTAGCTTAGCATTATGATCGTTTAGTTTTATTGCTATTGCTTTCTTCAGGACTTATACATATTCCTCCAACTATGAGATTATGCAACTCTCGAATACCGGAGGAACACTTTGTGTGCTATCAAACGTCACAACATAACTGGGTGATTATAAAGATGCTCTACAGGTGTCTCCGAAGGTGTTTGTTGAGTTAGCATAGATCAAGATTAGGATTTGTCACCCCGTGTATCAGAGAGGTATCTCTGGGCCCTCTCGGTAATGCTCATCACTATAAGCCTTGCAAGCAATGTGACTAATGAGTTAGTTGTGGAATGATGCATTACGGAACAAGTAAAGAGACTTGCCGGTAACGAGATTGAACTAGGTATGATGATACCGACGATCGAATCTTGGGCAAGTAACATACGATGACAAAGGGAATGACGTATGTTGTTATGCGGTTTGACCGATAAAGATCTTCGTAGAATATGTAGGAACCAATATGAGCATCCAGGTTCCGCTATTGGTTATTGACCAGAGATGTGTCTCAGTCATGTCTACATAGTTCTCGAACCCGTAGGGTCCGCACGCTTAACGTTCGATGACGATTTGTATTATGAGTTATATGATTTGATGACCGAAGTTTGTTCGGAATCCCGGATGAGATCACGGACATGACGAGGAGTCTCGAAATGGTCAAGAGGTAAAGATTGATATATTGGAAGGTTATATACGGACATCGAAATGGTTCCGATAAGGTTCGGGGATTTATCGGAGTACCGGGAGGTTATCGGAACCCCCCGGGAAAGTTATTGGGCCTAATGGGGCATAGTGGAGGAGAGGAGGTAGGCCACAGGAGGTGGGGCGCACCCCCTTGCCCCAATCTGAATTGGACAAGGGGAGGGGCGCCCCCCTCTTTCCTTCTCCCTCTCCCTCCTTTCCCCTTTCCCCCTCTCCGTTGGAAGGAAAGGGGGGGAAGCCTACTTGATTTGGAGTCCTAGTAGGACTCCCCCTTGGCGCGCCTCCCCCTTGGACGGCCTCCTCCTCCCCCTCCTTTATATACGTGGGCAAGGGGGCACCCCAAAGCACAACAAACAATCTCTTAGCCGTGTGCGGTGCCCCCCTCCACAGTTTAACACCTCGGTCATATCGTCGTAGTGCTTAGGTGAAGCCCTGCGCCGGTAGCTTCATCATCACTGTCGCCACACCATCGTGCTGGCGGAACTCTCCCTCGTCCCTCTACTAGATCAAGAGCTCGAGGGACGTCATCATGCTGAACGTGTGCTAAACATGGAGGTGCCGTACGTTCGGTACTTGGATGTGAAGACGTTCGACTACATCAACCGCATTACTAAATGCTTCCGTTTTCGGTCTACGAGGGTACATGGACACACTCTCCCGGCTCATTGCTATGCTTCTCCTAGATAGATCTTGCCTGATCGTAGGAATTTTTTTGAATTACTACGTTCCCCAACAGTGGTATTAGAGCCAGGTCTATGCGTAGATGTTATATGCACAAGTAGAACACAAAGAGCTGCGGGCGATAATAGTCATACTGCTTACCACCAACGTCTTACTTTGATTCGGCGGTATTGTTGGATGAAGCGGCCCAGACCGACATTACATGACCGCGTTCATGAGACTGGTTCTACCGACGTGCTTCGCACACAGGTGGCCGGCGGGTGTCTGTTTCTCCAACTTTAGTTGAATCGAGTTTGACTACGGCCGGTCCTTGTTGAAGGTTAAAACAGCACACTTGATGAAAAATCATTGTGGTTTTGATGCGTAGGTAAGAACGGTTCTTGCTAGAAGCCCGTAGCAGCCACATAAAACTTGCAACAACAAAGTAGAGGATGTCTAACTTGTTTTTGCAGGGCATGTTGTGATGTGATATGGTCAAGACATGATGAGATATAAATTGGTGTATGAGATGATCATGTTTTGTATAAGTTATCGGCAACTGGCAGGAGCCTTATGGTTGTCGCTTTATTGTATGAAATGCAATCGCCATGTAATTGCTTTGCTTTATCACTAAGCGGTAGCGATAGTCATGGAAGCAATAGTTGGCGAGACGACAATGATGCTACGATGGAGATCAAGGTGTCAAGCCGGTGACGATGGAGATCATGACGGTGCTTTGGAGATGGAGATCAAAGGCACAAGATGATGATGGCCATATCATGTCACATATTTTGATTGCATGTGATGTTTATCCTTTTATGCATCTTATTTTGCTTAGTACGGCGGTAGCATTATAAGATGATCGCTCACTAAATTTCAAGGTATAAGTGTTCTCCCTGAGTATGTACCATTGCTATAGTTCGTCGTGCCGAGACACCACGTGATGATCGGGTGTGATAAGCTCTACGTTCACATACGACGGGTGTAAGGCAGTTTTGCACATGCAGAATACTCATGTTAAACTTGACGAGCCTAGCATATGCAGATATGGCCTCGGAACACTGAGACCGAAAGGTCGAACTTGAATCATATAGTAGATATGATCAACATAGAGATGTTCACCATTGAAAACTACTCCATCTCATGTGATGACCGTACATGGTTTAGTTGATATGGATCACGTGATCATTTAGATGACTAGAGGGATGTCTATCTAAGTGGGAGTTCTTAAGTAATATGATTAATTGAACTTTAATTTATCATGAACTTAGTAACTGATAGTTTTTGCATGTCTATGTTGTTGTAGATCAATGGCCCGTGCTACCGTTCCCTTGAATTTTAATGCGTTCCTAGAGAAAGCTAAGTTGAAAGATGATGGTAGCAACTACACAGACTGGGTCCGTAACTTGAGGATTATCCTCATTGCTGCACAGAAGAATTACATCTTGGAAGCACCGCTAGGTGCAAGACCCGCTGCAGGAGCAACTCCGGACGTTATGAAAGTCTGGCAGAGCAAAGCTGATGACTACTCGATAGTTCAGTGTGCCATGCTTTATGGCTTAGAATCGGGACTTCAAAGACATTTTGAACGTCATGGAGCATATAAGATGTTCCAAGAGTTGAAGTTAATATTTCAAGCAAATGCCCGAGTTGAGAGATATGAAGTCTCCGACAAGTTCCATAGCTACAAAATGGAGGAGAATAGTTCTGTCAGTGAACACATACTCAGAATGTCTGGGTACCACAACCACTTGACTCAGCTGGGAGTTAATCTTCCTGATGATAGTGTCATTGACAGAGTTCTTCAATCACTGCCACCAAGCTATAAAGGCTTCGTGATGAACTATAATATGCAAGGGATGGAAAAGACAATTTGATGTAGGGTGAGACCCTAAACAGCCGATCTTTCACGAAAGGAGCGGATCCCAACTAAGAACACGAAGAACACGAGGGGAAAACGAGGGAAAACACAAGAGGAACTCTCAAAACCAACAAGATATAGTCACACATATGCTAGATCCTCGAAACACAAAGGGGGATACACGATCCAAAGTCAACAACGGACGATACAAAGGATAACCGGTTCTTCTCCGTGAGGAGGTCTTGATGGGGCCAAGGGGTCTTGAATCCGCTTGGAAGGATCTTCTCCGGTGGAGGCGCGATCTCCGAGGAGAAGGTAACCAAGTGGATGAGCAAAGCTCTCACACAAACATGAGCTAATCCTTTGCTGACCCTAACTAGGAGGAGGGATAGGTCTATTTATAGTCTTAGTGCAAAGAGGGGCAAAATGAAAGGGTACATGGGCTTCGGCCCGAAACTGGACGCAGCCAGGGTCCGGACGTCCGTGAGACGCCGGTCGTCTGGAGGCTCGCGGGGGTCCGGACGTCCGTAGATCTTCGGATGTCCGCGAATTATGTTCTGTTGCCACGGCGTCGGACGTCCGTAGGGGCCCGGTTGTCCGGTCGTCCGGTCTTCCTCGGATTTCCGTAGTTTCAGTTCTGTCGTCGTAGTGTCGGTCGTCCGGAGCCTGGGGGTCATCGGACGTCCGGTCCTGGTCGGTCATCCGGCCGCTGTAGCATTTGCAGGCCTGGGTTCCTTGGGCTGTTGTGACCTCCAGGGGTCGGACGTCCGGGCTAGGCCGGTCGTCCGAAGCTTGTAGCTTCCGAGACGGCTCTTCTTCTTGTCCCTCGCACTTGGTGTCCTCGCCGTCTTGTCCATTGGATGTGGATGTTCCATGGCTTTCCTCCAAGTACCTGATCACACATAGTGTTTCCGTTTGAGGTAGTAGCCATGTCCCATTTGTCGACAGTGGTAGTTTGGAAAGGAGCGAGTTCACCTTATCTTCGATAGCCTTTGCTCGGGCTCTTGTCATTGGTCCAAGTGGTGTCGTTGGAGGTGTAGATGCGTCCATGGGGGTGATCGTGGGATGCTCCGCATCATGTCCCCTCCCTTGGGAAAGATCCGACCTCGGGTCGAAATCTTCATCACCATGGTAGGGCGAAAGATCCTTGATGTTGAAGACGTCGCTCATGTTGTACTTGTCGCGCGGGAGGTCAATCTTGTAAGCGTTGTTGTTGTAGCGAGCTAGCACTTTGAAGGGTCCATCGGCTCGTGGTAGAAGTTTGGACTTGCGTTCGATGGGGAAGCGGTCCTTGCGAAGGTGTAGCCACACAAGATCTCCAATGTTGAATATCATGGGTTGCTTGTTGATGTTGAGCTTGGTCGCGAGTCGTTGTACTTGACGCTCGATGGTGTGCCTTGTATCTTCATGCATCTTCTTGAGGTAGTTCACTCGGGTGCTCGCGCCCATGTTGATGCGCTCTTGTAGTGGTAGAGGAAGGATGTCCAAAGGGGACAACGGGTTGAATCCGTAGACGACCTAGAAAGGGGACTTGCCGATTGTTGAGTGTCTTGCACGGTTGTAGGCGTACTCGGCAATCGGTAGGCACTCCTCCCACTCCTTGATGTTCTTCTTGATTAGCACGCGGAGAAGAGTGGAGAGCGTGCGGTTCGTCACCTCCGTTTGGCCGTCGGTTTGTGGATGGTATGCCGTGGAGAATAGTAGCTTGATTCCAAGCTTGGCGCATAAGGTCTTCCAAAAGTAACTCAAGAACTTGACGTCGCGGTCCGAGACAATCGTCTTTGGCACTCCATGAAGTCGCAAGATTTCCCTACAAAAGAGATTGGCAACATGTGAAGCATCGTCTATCTTGTTGCAAGGAATGAAATGAGCCATTTTGGAGAATCGGTCCACAACAACAAAAACGGAATCCTTGCAATTTCTAGTTCGAGGCAAACCAAGCACAAAATCCATGCTAATATCTTTCCATGGTTGATATGGAATTGGAAGTGGCATGTAAAATCCATGAGAGTGAGCTTTAGACTTAGCTTTGCGACATGTAGAGCATCGGTTGGTGAAGCGGTTGACGTCGCGAAACATCTTAGGCCAAAAGTAGTTCTTAGAGAGCGTAGCAAATGTCTTGTCACGTCCAAAATGTCCCATTAGTCCTTCTCCATGAGATTCTTGCAGAAGCAACAAACGAAGAGAAGACTCAGGGATGCAAAGTTTGCTAGCTCTCATAAGATAACCATCTTTGATGTAATAGCGCTCCCAAGATGTATGCGTCAAACATTTGGCATAAGGAATGGCAAAAGTAGGATCATGCTCATACAAGTCTTTTATGTGCTCAAAGCCAATGACATTCAATTCAATTTGAGTAACAAGCATGCATATACGGGAAAGCGCATCCGCCACAACATTTTCCTTACCTTTAATATACTTGATGACATAAGGAAAAGACTATAAATTCACTCCACTTAGCATGACGCTTGTTCAACTTAGTTTGACCCTTAAGGTATTTAAGCGTTTCATGATCGGTGTGGATGATGAATTCATGAGGGCGGAGGTAATGTTCCCATTCACGCAAAACTCGCACTAAAGCATATAGCTCTTTGTCATAGATGGGATAATTGAGTTGCGCTCCGGAAAGTTTCTCACTAAAATAAGCAATTGGGCGCTTCTCTTGTGTTAACACACCTCCTATGCCATTACCACTAGCATCACAATGAATTTCAAAAGGTTTTTCAAAGTTGGGTAATGCAAGCATGGGAGCATGAGTAAGCAAATTCTTAAGCTCATTGAATGCGGTGTCTTGGGATGATCCCCAAACAAATGGTGCATTTTTTCTTACTCAAAGCATGTAAAGGAGATGCAATGGTGCTAAAATCCTTCACAAAGCGACGGTAGTAACCGGCTAAACCAAGAAAACTACGCACTTGTTGCAAATTGGTTGGTTGGGGCCAAGTTTTAATAGCATTGATCTTAGATTCATCAACATGAACACCCTTAGAAGATACTACGAAACCCAAGAAAACAAGCTTATCAACACCAAAGAGGCATTTTTCCATATTAGCATAAAGTTGCTCTTTTCGAAGAGTTTGTAGCACGGTTCGAAGGTGGGTGACATGCTCTTTGAGAGATTTGCTAAAAACAAGGATATCGTCAAAGTACCAGGTGCTTCCGATAAACCCATAGGCATGACTAACCACTCATACAAACCAAACTTTGTTTTGAAAGCGGTTTTCCATTCATCACCCTCTTGTATGCGTATTTGATAGTAACCACTTTTAAGATCAATTTTGGAAAAGATAGTGCCACCGCTAAGTTCATCTAGCATATCGTCAAGGCGTGGAATGGGGTACCTATATCTAACGGTGATAGCATTGATGGGTCTACAATCGGAACACATGCAAAAGCTACCGTCTCTTTTTGGCACAAGAATGACCGGTACGACACAAGGACTCAAACTTTCGCGCACATGTCCATGGTCTATGAGATGCTTTACTTGCCTTTGTATTTCTTTGGTTTCTTTGGGATTGACTCGGTAGGGGGCCTTGTTTGGAAGTGGCGCTCCGGGGATGAGGTAGATGCGGTGCTCGATGCCTCGTAGTGGAGGTAGACCCGCAGGTAGCTCGTCGGGGAAAACATCTTGGAATTCCTGTAATAAAGAAGATAGCACCAAAGGTAGTTTGTGAGAGGTGTTAGTTTTTGGTGCCTCGTCCTTGCACAAAAGGAGATAGTGCATGACACTTGATGGGTTCTCACACACTTCTCTCATCTCACGTTTGGTGGCAAATAGGACTAAGTTTTTCTTGTCGCTCATCGTGGAGGCACTCAATTTGGGCTTGTGGCGCTCACTCTCTTGTTGGTGGTTTGCTCTCTCGCTATTCTCTCCACGATGGGTGGCTTGCTTGTCCGTGATCACTTGGCTTGGAGACATAGGGCGTAGCACATATTCCTTTCCTTTCATCTTGAAGCTATAGTGGTTTGTACGCCCGTTGTGGATGACACCTCGGTCAAATTGCCATGGCCGTCCAAGAAGGAGGTGGCAAACGGTCATCGGAAAGACATCACACTCCAAAGTGTCTTCGTAAGCTCTGATCTTGAAGGAGACTTGTACCCTATGCTCGACTTGGATGGTGCCGGTGTTGCTTATCCATTGAACTTTGTAAGGGTGCGGGTGCGGGTGCTTCTTCTTGGCCAATTGGAGTTTGGAGCAAAGTTCTTCACTTGCGAGGTTATGGCAACTCCCTCCATCGATGATGACCTTGACGGACCTTCCATTTATGCCGACCTTGGTGTGGAAGATATGGCATCTTTGGTATTCGTCTTGTTGATGTTGAAGAGTCAAGACCTTGGAGACAACAAGAGCTGGACTTGAATCTTCGTCGCAAAAGATTTGATCATCTTGATCGTCGTTGTTCACTTGTCGGTGCATGGCCACTTGCTCAAGGGCTTCCATTTCTCCTTCACTCATTGAGTCATAGGTTCCGTCGTCATTGAGGATCATGGTGCGCTTGTTTGTGCACTCGAAGTACTTGTGGCCTCGGCCTCCGCATGTGAAGCATTTGAAGGAACTTGTCTTGATGGTCTCATCGGTTGGGGTAGATGATGAAGAAGCTTTCGGCTTGAAGTTGATTGTAGTAGGAGGACGACTTGAGCTTGTCGAAGTTTTCTTGTAACTTGACTTGTCGCCGTTGCTCGTAGATGGCTTTGTTGAGGTAGAAGGTGTTGGAGTCATTGAAGCTTGCTTGTTGGAGAAGCCATAGGACTTGGATGAAAACTTGGCGTACTTGAGGTCATCTTGCACCTGGCGTTCCGCTTATGTAGCTTGATGCACTAGCTCGATGAGGTTCGAGTATGGTTGGAAGTCGGCGATCTTCTTGATAGGATGGTTGAGTCCATTCAAGAAATGTGCCATAGTTTGCTCATCATCTTCCATGACATTGGCTCTTATCATGGCAATCTCCATTTCTTTGTAGTACTCTTCAACACTCTTGGTTCCTTGCTTGAGTAGTTGGAGTTTCTTGAAGAGGTCGCGGTTGTAGTAGTTTGGCACGAATCGTGCTCTCATGACACCCTTCATTTGCGCCCAAGTAGTGATGGGTGGTTCACCTCTTGCCTCTCGGCGCTCAATGACTTGTTCCCACCAAATGAGGACGTAGTATTGGAATTCGAGGGATGCCATCGCGATTTTCTTCTCTTCGTAGTTGTGCAAGCGGAAGATTTTGTCAACCTTCAATGCCCATGATATGTACTCTCCGGGTCATTGCTTCCGGTGAACTTGGGCATGGTGAACTTTAGCTTGCCATATCGTTGCTCTTCATTGTGTTGGGGTCGAGGATGATGACGCCCATGTCGTTGAGGATTGACAAACTCATGTTGCTCTTGGCGAGGAGGGTTGTCGACCTCATGTTGCTCTTGTCTTGGAGGATTTCCATTGTCGTCTTGCTCGTGTTGAACTTGATGTTCTTAGCGAGCTTGTGGAGGAGCTTGTCGATCTTGAGGAGGAGCTTGTCGATGCACACGTGCTTGGAAAATCCTCTCTTGGACTTCACCGCGAAGAGCTTCTTGTTGTAGGCGAGCTTGTCGGCCTCGGTTGGCTACGTCTCGACTTGAATCTCGAAGGGCACGTTGCGCCTCAAGTGCTTGAGCTTCACAAAGTTGTTGTTCTTGGCGTTGTGCCTCGGCGTCTTGTGCATCTTGATGTTGTCGCGCTCGCTCCGCTTGTTCTTGTTGTCGTTGGTGTTGCCGTTCTTGTGCTTGAGCGAATGTAGCTTGGTTTTGACGATGTCGATGCTCTTGAGAGTCGGTGTCATGTAGAGGATTGCAGTTTGCTTGACGATCTTGACGCTCGGCATGGCGAAGAGTATTCGATGTCGGGGTACTTGAGCCGGAGATAGTGTCGTCAGCGTGTCCACTTGAGCGGCTCCTTCTTGAGTAGGACGAAGTGGTAGAAGAGCGGTTGACCAACAAGGCATGAATCTCGTCCATTCTTGCGTCATTCTCGTGCTTGTGTTCGTCGAGCTTATTGTCGAAGTAGTCTCTTGTACGTTGCTCGGAGAGTCGCAAGTCGGTGGCGAGGTTGTCGATGCGGTCGCTCATTGCTAGTTGCTCTTCATGCAAGGCTCGTTGTGTACCAAAGAGGTGTAGCGTGGTGATGTAGTTGTTTGGGTCGTCGTCTTGCTCAAGGAAGAGTGGGTTGGTCGAAGTACTGGGCCTATCCATCATTCCAAACAAAGATATGTGAGTGGGAGAAAGAGAAGAACCATACCAAATGTACCTTGACCAATGTTGAAGATGGATCAAATATCACTCCAATGTCTAACAAGGAAATAGCACAATTGGTACCGATTCTTGTCGGTTTCTCACACCTACACAAGTAAAAACTTATGGTGGGGCTTGGTTAGGATGGTGGCACAAAATTTGATGCAATTGTTAGTGAGCTTCAATAATGTTGGAAAAGATTCACAAATTTGCAAATGCAACAAGTAGACCAATAGCAAGATATGGTACACGGAAACACACACGCAAATAGATAATGTGGGGTCGTGCAACCAAGGAATGAGCCAAAATGTGGAGTCCACGAAAATGCTCTTGTTGCACAACACTAGGGAGACGCTAGCACGATTGCACAATAGGCGGATACGAACTTGTGCACAACCTACTAAGCAAAAATGCAACGACTACTATCCCAAGTATGCTATGTGTATGATGTTCCGATGATATGATCCAAGATGACCGAGTATGACAATCTTAATGTTGTATGATGCTATGGTTCTTGCTTAGAAGCTCTTTGCTTATCTTTCCTTTGTGCTTAAAAGCTTGTTTGGCTCTTTGTCGTTTGAGCTCTTTTCTCATGCAATGCTTCACGAACCAAGATAGGAATTGTGTATGCGATGACAACTTTGTGACACAAGAGATGATACCAAGATATTCACCAGATACTACGGTATGTATGCTATGGATATATGATCACTAATGTGCACAAGTCACGTTGCCAGCAATACTCAAAGGCTAGTCTCGATGGGTAAGTGACACAAAAGTAAGGCTATGGGGTTATCAATGCAAATGCAAGAGAGTATGATGATATCACAATACCAAGATGATGTTACCAAAATGATGTAGCCGTTCGTAGTAGTCCTTGGCGAAGATGAGTGGTGGTGATGCCGATGTCGAATCGTTCCTAGTTAGCCGAAACACCGTAGGAAACGATGAACCACAACTCAAATTCTCAAAACCAAATGCGGCCAAATGTGTCGGAGTTGGTAGCGGTCAAGTGGTGGTAGGGTTTGGTGTATCGAAAGGGTTTGTGGAAGTTAGGTGGTGGTATAGGAAGGTGTATGCGGAAGTGGTGGATGTGGCTGATTTTTTTTGGGAAAAGTTCAGTTTCGTCAGAGAAGTACGGACGTCCGGGGTTTTACGGCCGTCCGGTCGTTGAACGTCCGGTGCCTGGGCGATTACGGGCACGGGATGAACTACTAGGGTTCGTGGTGGAAATGGTGAAATTGGTCAAATCCGGGCAATTTTGTGGATGGAAATGGTGGAGATGATGGGGGAAAGCTAGATCCACTCAAGGCAAAGCAAATCCATGGATCAAATCCAACAAAACTTCATCACACCAACAAATCACAAAAACATTTTGGGGCTATTTTTGTGGGGAATTTTCGAATTAGGAAAGAACACAACAAAATCAAGCTAGAACGACGAGGGGAGGCTCCGAAATCGTGATAAACGTGGCTCATGATACCAAGATGATGTAGGGTGAGACCCTAAACGGCCGATCTTTCACGAAAGGAGCGGATCCCAACTAAGAACACGAAGAACACGAGGGGAAAACGAGGGAAAACACAAGAGGAACTCTCAAAACCAACAAGATATAGTCACACATATGCTAGATCCTCGAAACACAAAGGGGGATACACGATCCAAAGTCAACAACGGACGATACAAAGGGTAACCGGTTCTTCTCCGTGAGGAGGTCTTGATGGGGCCACCCAAGAGGGGGTCTTGAATCCGCTTGGAAGGATCTTCTCCGGTGGAGGCGCGATCTCCGAGGAGAAGGTAACCAAGTGGATGAGCAAAGCTCTCACACAAACATGAGCTAATCCTTTGCTGACCCTAACTAGGAGGAGGGAGAGGTCTATTTATAGTCTTAGTGCAAAGAGGGGCGAAATGAAAGGGTACATGGGCTTCGGCCCAAAACTGGACGCAGCCAGGGTCCGGACGTCCGTGAGACGCCGGTCGTCCGGAGGCTCAAGGGGGTCCGGACGTTCGTAGATCTTCGGATGTCCGCGAATTATGTTCTGTTGCCACGACGTTGGACGTCCGTAGGGGCCCGGTCGTCCGGTCTTCCTCGGATTTCCGTAGTTTCAGTTCTGTCGTCGTAGTGTCGGTCGTCCGGAGCCTGGGGGTCGTCGGACGTCCGGTCCTGGTCAGTCGTCCGGCCGCTGTAGCGTTTGTAGGTCTGGGTTCCTTGGGCTGTTGTGACCTCCAGGGGTCGGACGTCCGGGCTGGGCCGGTCGTCCGGAGCCTGTAGCTTCCGAGACGGCTCTTCTTCTTGTCCCTCGCACTTGGTGTCCTCGTCGTCTTGTCCATTGTATGTGGATGTTCCATGGCTTTCCTCCAAGTACCTGATCACACATAGTGTTTCCGTTTGAGGTAGTAGCCATGTCCCATGTGTCGAAAGTGGTAGTTCGGAAAGGAGCGAGTTCACCTTATCTTCGATAGCCTTTGCTCGGGCTCTTGTCATTGGTCCAAGTGGTGTCGTTGGAGGTGTAGATGCGTCCATGGGGATGATCGTGGGATGCTCCGCATCACAATTCCCGAGCTCTTCGCGATGCTAAAGGCTGCGGAGGTAGAAATCAAGAAGGAGCATCAAGTGTTGACGGTTAACAAGACCACTAGTTTCAAGAAAAAGGGCAAAGGGAAGAAGGGGAACTTCAAGAAGAACAACAAGCAAGTTGCTGGTCAAGGGAAGAAGCCCAAGTCTGGACCTAAGACTGAGACTGAGTGCTTCTATTGCAAAGGGACTGGTCACTGGAAGCGGGACTACCCCAAGTATTTGGCGGATAAGAAGGATGGCAAAGTGAAAGGTATATTTGATATACATGTTATTGATGTGTACCTTACTAATGCTTGTAGTAGCGCTTGGGTATTTGATACTGATTATGTTGTTCATATTTGTAACTTGAAACAGGGGCTACAGATTAAAGGAAGATTGGCTAAGGACGAGGTGACGATGCGCGTGGGAAATGGTTCCAAAGTCGATGTGATCGCCGTGGGCACGCTACCTCTACATCTACCGTCGGAATTAGTTTTAGACCTGAATAATTGTTATTTGGTGCCAGCGTTGAGCATGAACATTATATCTGGATCTTGTTTGATGTGAGATGGTTATTCATTTAAATCGGAGAATAATGGTTGTTCTATTTATATGGGTAATATCTTTTATGGTCATGCACCCTTGATGAGTGGTCTATTTTTGTTGAATCCCTATTGTAGCGATACACATATTCCTAATATTGAAGCCAAAAGATGCAAGGTTAATAATGATAGTGCAACTTATTTGTGGCATTGCCGTTTAGGTCATAATGGTGTAAAGTGCATGAACAAACTCCATGCTGATGGGCTTTTGGAATCACTTGATTATGAATCACTTGATGCTTGCGAACCATGCCTCATGGGCAAGATGACTAAGAGTCCGTTCTCCGGAACAATGGAGCGAGCAACTGACTTATTGGAAATAATACATACTGATGTATGCGGTCCGATGAGTGTTGAGGCTTGCAGCGGGTATCGTTATTTCCTGACCTTCACAGATGATTTGAGCAGATATGGGTATATCTACTTAACGAAACATAAGTCTGAAACATTTGAAAAGTTCAAAGAATTTCAGAGTGAAGTGGAAAATCATCGTAACAAGAAAATAAAGTTTCTACGATCTGATCGTGGAGGTGAATATTTGATTTATGAGTTTGGTCTTCATTTGAAACAATGTGGAATAGTTTCGCAACTCACGCCACCTGGAACACCATAGCGTAATGGTGTGTCCGAACGTCGTAACCGTACTTTATTAGATATGGTGCGATCTATGATGTCTCTTACTGATTTACCGCTATCGTTTTGGGGTTATGCTTTAGAGACGGCTGCATTCACATTAAATAGGGCACCATCTAAATCCATTGAGACGACACCATATGAACTGTGGTTTGGCAAGAAACCTAAACTGTCGTTTCTTAAAGTTTGGGGCTGCGATGCTTATGTGAAAAAGCTTCAACCTGATAAGCTCGAACCCGATTCGGAGAAATGTGTCTTCATAGGATATCCAAAGGAGACTGTTGGGTACACCTTCTATCACAGATCCGAAGGCAAGATATTCGTTGCTAAGAATGAATCCTTTCTAGAGAAGGAGTTTCTCTAGAAAGAAGTGAGTGGGGGGAAAGTAGAACTTGATGAGGTAATTGTACCTTCTCCCGAATTGGAAAGTAGTTCATCACAGAAATCAGTTCCAGTGATTCCTACACCAATTAGTGAGGAAGCTAGTGATGATAATCATGAAACTTCAGATCAAGTTACTACTGAACCTCGTAGGTCAACCAGAGTACGGTCCGCACCAGAGTGGTACGGTAATCCTGTTCTGGAGTTCATGTTACTTTACCATGTCGAACCTACAAACTATGAGGAAGCGATGATGAGCCCAGATTCCGCGAAATGGCTTGAGGCCATGAAATCTGAGATGGGATCCATGTATGAGAACAAAGTGTGGACTTTGGTTGACTTGCTAGATGATCGGCAAGCCATAGAGAATAAATGGATCTTCAAGAAGAAGACTGGCGCTGATGGTAATGTTACTGTCTACAAAGCTCGACTTGTTGCGAAAGGTTTTCGACAAGTTCAAGGAGTTGACTACGATGAGACCTTCTCACCCATAGCGATGCTTAAGTCTGTCCGAATCATGTTAGCAATTGCCGCATTTTATGATTATGAAATTTGGCAAATGGATGTCAAAACTGCATTCTTTAATGGATATCTTAAAGAAGAGTTGTATATGATGCAACCAGAAGGTTTTGTCGATCCTAAAGGTGCTAACAAAGTGTGCAAGCTCCAGCGATCCATTTATGGACTGGTGCAAGCCTCTGGGAGTTGGAATATACGCTTTGATAGTTTGATCAAAGCATATGGTTTTATACAGACTTTTGGAGAAGCCTGTATTTACAAGAAAGTGAGTGGGAGCTCTGTAGCAATATTATATGTGGATGACATATTGTTGATTGGAAATAATACAGAATTTCTGGATAGCATAAAAAGATATTTGAATAAGAATTTTTCAATGAAAGACCTCGGTGAAGCTGCTTATATATTGGGCACCAAGATTTATAGAGATAGATCAAGATGCTTAATTGGACTTTCACAAAGCACATACCTTGATAAAGTTTTGAAGAAGTTCAAAATGGATCAGTCAAAGAAAGGGTTCTTGTCTGTGTTACAAGGTGTGAAGTTGAGTCAGACTCAGTGCCTGACCACTACAGAAGATAGAGAGAAAATGAAAGTCATTCCCTATGCCTCAGCCATAGGTTCTATCATGTATGTAATGTTGTGTACCAGACCTGATGTGTGCCTTGCTATAAGTTTAGCAGGGAGGTACCAAAGTAATCCAGGAGTGGATCACTGGACATCGGTCAAGAACATCCTGAAATACCTGAAAAGGACTAAGGATATGTTTCTCGTTTACGGAGGTGACAAAGAGCTTGTCGTAAATGGTTACGTCGATGCAAGCTTTGAAACTGATCCGGATGACTCTAAGTCACAAACCGGATACGTATTTATATTGAATGGTGGAGCTATCAGTTGGTGCAGTTCCAAGTAGAGCGTCGTGGCGGGATCTACGTGTGAAGCGGAGTACATAGCTGCTTCGGAAGCAACAAATGAAGGAGTCTGGAGGAAGGAGTTCATATCCGATCTAGGTGTAATACCTAGTGCATCGGGTCCAATGAAAATCTTTTGTGACAATACTGGAGCAATTGCCTTGGCGAAGGAATCCAGATTTCACAAGAGAACCAAACACATCAAGAGATGCTTCAATTCCATCCGCGATCAAGTCAAGGAGGGAGACATAGATATTTGCAAAATACATACGGATCTGAATGTTGCAGACCCGTTGACTAAGCCTCTTCCACAAGCAAAACATGATCAGCACCAAGACTCCATGGGTGTTAGAATCATTACTATGCAATCTAGATTATTGACTCTAGTGCAAGTGGGAGACTGAAGGAAATATGCCCTAGAGGAAATAATAAAGTTGTTATTTATATTTCCTTATATCATGATAAATGGTCATTATTCATGCTAGAATTGTATTAACCGGAAACTTAGTACATGTGTGAATACATAGACAAACAAAGTGTCCCTAGTATGCCTCTACTTGACTAGCTCGTTAATCAAAGATGGTTAAGTTTCCTGACCATAGACACGTGTCGTCATTTGATGAATGGGATCACATCATTAGAGAATGATGTGATGGACAAGAACCATCCGTTAGCTTAGCATTATGATCGTTTAGTTTTATTGCTATTGCTTTCTTCATGACTTATACATATTCCTCCAACTATGAGATTATGCAACTCCCGAATATTGGAGGAACACTTTGTGTGCTATCAAACGTCACAACGTAACTGGGTGATTATAAAGATGCTCTACACGTGTCTCCGAAGGTGTTTGTTGAGTTGGCATAAATCAATATTAGGATTTGTCACTCCGTGTATCGGAGAGGTATTTCGGGGCCCTCTCGGTAATGCTCATCACTATAAGCCTTTCAAGCAATGTGACTAATGAGTTAGTTGCGGAATGATGCATTACAGAACGAGTAAGAGACTTGCCGGTAACGAGATTGAACTAGGTATGATGATACCGCCGATCGAATCTCGGGAAAGTAACATACCGATGACAAAGGGAATGACGTATGTTGTTATGCGGTTTGACCGATAAAGATCTTCGTAGAATATGTAGGAGCCAATATGAGCATCCAGGTTCCTCTATTGGTTATTGAGCGGAGATGTGTCTCGGTCATGTCTACATAGTTCTCGAACCCGTAGGGTCCGCACGCTTAACGTTTGATGACGATTTGTATTATGAGTTATATGATTTGATGATCGAAGTTTGTTCGGAGTCCCGGATGAGATCACGGACATGACGAGGAGTCTCGAAATGGTCGAGAGGTAAAGGTTGATATATTGGAAGGTTATATACGAACATCGGAATGGTTCCGATAAGGTTCGGGGATTTATCGGAGTACCGAGAGCTTATCGGAACCCCCCGGGAAAGTTATTGGGCCTAATGGGCCATAGTGGAGGAGAGGAGGCAGGCCACAGGAGGTGGGGCGCGCTCCCCTTGGCCCAATCCGAATTGGACAAGGGGAGGGGGCGCGGCCCCCCTTCTTTCCTTCTCCCTCTCCCTCCTTTCCCCGTTCCCCCTCTCCGTTGGAAGGAAAGGGGGGGGCGAATCCTATTAGGTTTGGAGTCCTAGTAGGACTCCCCCCTTGGCGCGCCTCCCCCTTGGCCGGCCTCCTCCCACCTCCTTTATATACGTGGGCAAGGGGGCACCCCAAAGCACAATAGACAATCTCTTAGCCCTGTGTGGTGCCCCCCTCCACAGTTTAACACCTCGGTCATATTGTCGTAGTGCTTAGGTGAAGCCCTGTGCCGGTAACTTCATCATCACCGTCGCCACGCCGTCGTGCTGACGAAACTCTCTCTCCCTTGTCCCTCTACAGGATCAAGAGCTCGAGGGACGTCATCGTGCTGAACGTGTGCTGAACACGGAGGTGCCGTAAGTTTTGTACTTGGATCGGTTGGATCGTGAAGACGTTAGACTACATCAACCGTGTTACTAAACGCTTTTGCTTTCGGTCTAGGTGGGTACATGGACACACTCTCCCGTCTCGTTGCTATGCTTCTCCTAGATAGATCTTGCGTGATCGTAGGATTTTTTTTTGAATTACTACGTTCCCCAACAATACCCACCATCCTTAGTAGCAATCATCACAGGCTTAGATGGGCATTCTTTCGCATAATGACCTCCACCCTTGCAACAACGACAAATAATATCATGTGTTTGCCCTGTTGATGCCATGGATGAAGAAGAGCTCTGTGCAAGCCCGAAAGTTGTGCTCTTAGCAGATAGTGGTGCTTGTGCCTGCTTCCTTGTATAACCGTTGGAGGTGGCAGCTGACGGAGGTGCCGGTGCAGCAGAACATGTGGAAGAGAGGATGCACGCGGTGTCTGCTACCTCTTGAGCTCGCGTTGGTTCTTCCCTTGAAGAGGAAAGGGTGATGCAGCAAAGTAGAGTAAGTATTTCCCTCAGTTTTGAGAATCAAGGTATCAATCCAGTAGGAGACAACGAACAAGTCACGGAATACCTACACAAATAATCAACAACTTGCACCCAACGCGATAAAGGGGTTGTCAATCTCTTCATGGTTAATTGCAAAAGTGAGATCTGATAGAGATAGATAAATGGTAAAGTAAATATTTTTGGTATTTTTGGTTTATAGATCGGAAAGTAAAAGATTGCAAAGGAAGTAAATAGGAAACTAATATGATGGAAAATAGACCCGGGGGGCATAGGTTTCACTAGAGGCTTCTCTCAAGATAGAAAATTATTACGGTGGGTGAACAAATTACTATCGAGCAATTGATAGAAAAGCGCAAAGTTATGACGATATCTAAGGCAATGATCATGAATATAGGCATCACGTCCATATCAAGTAGACCGACTCCTGTCTGCATCTACTACTATTACTCCACACATCGACCGACTCATGCCTGCATCTAGAGTATTAAGTTCATGAAGAACAGAGTAACGCATTAAGTAAGATGACATGATGTAGAGGAATAAACGCAAGCAATATGATGTAAACCCCATCTTTTTTATCCTCGATGGCAACAATACAATACGTGCCTTGCTGCCCCCTACTATCACTGGGAAAGGACACCACAAGATTGAACCCAAAGCTAGGCACTTCCCCCATTGCAGGAAAAACCAATCTAGTTGGCCAAACCAAATCGATAGTTCGAAGAGACTTGCAAAGATATCAAATCATGCATATAAGAATTCAGAGGATAAGCTGATCATAAATCCACAATTCATCGGATCTCGGCAAACACATTGCAAAAAAGTATTACATCGAATAGATCTCCAAGAACATCGAGGAGAACATGTTATTGAGAATCAAAGAGAGAGAAGAAGCCATCTAGCTACTAGCTAGGGACTCATAGGTCTGTGGTAAACTACTCACGCTTCATCGGAAGGCCAATGGTGTTGATGTAAAAGCCCTCCGTGATCAAATCCCCCTCCGGCAAGACGTCGGAAAAGGCCCCTAGATGCGATCTCACGGGAACAGAAGGTTGCGGTGGTGGAAAAATGTTTTCGTGGCTCTCTTCATTGGTTTTGGAATATTTGAGAATATATAGGCGGAAGAAATAGGTCGGTGGAGTCACGAGGGGCCCACAAGGGTGGGGGTGTTGGGGAACGTAGTAATTGCAAAAAAATTCCTACGCACACGCAAGATCATGGTGATGCATAGCAACGAGAGGGGAGAGTGTTGTCCACGTACCCTCGTAGACCGACAACGGAAGCGTTATCACAACGCGGTTGATGTAGTCGTACGTCTTCACGATCCGACCGATCAAGTACCGAACGCACGGCACCTCCGAGTTCTACACACGTTCAGCTCGATGACGTCCCTCGAACTCCGATCCAGCCGAGTGTTGAGGGAGAGTTTCGTCAGCACGACGGCGTGGTGACGATGATGATGCTCCACCGACGCAGGGCTTCGCCTAAGCTCCGCAACAGTATTATCGAGGTGTAATATGGTGGAGGGGGGCACCGCACACGGCTAAAATATCGTATATCAAGTGTGTATGGAGGTGCCCCCTGCCCCCATATATAAAGGAGCAAGGGGGAGGCCGGCTGCCCTAGGCGCGCCAAGGAGAGGGGGGGAGTCCTCCTCCTAGTAGGAGTAGGACTCCCCTTTCCTAGTCCTACTAGGAAAAGAAGGGGGAAGGAAAGAGAGGGAGAGGGAGAGGGAAAGGGGGCTGTGCCCCCCTCTCCTAGTCCAACTAGGACTCCTCCTAGGAGGGGGCGCGCCACCTCCTGGCTACTGCCCTCTCTCTCCCCTCAAGGCCCACTAAGGCCCAATACTTCCCAGGGGGGTTCCGGTAACCCTCCGGCACTCCGGTTTAATCCGAAACTTCTCCGGAACACTTTCGGTGTCAGAATATAGTCGTCCAATATATCAATCTTTATGTCTCGACCATTTCGAGACTCCTCGTCATGTCCGTGATCACATCCGGGACTCCGAACAACCTTCGGTACATCAAAACATATAAACTCATAATATAACTGTCATCGTAACTTTAAGCGTGCGGACCCTTCGGGTTCGAGAACTATGTAGACATGACCGAGACACCTCTCCGGTCAATAACCAATAGCGGGACCTGGATGCCCATATTAGCTCCCACATATTCTACGAAGATCTTTATCGGTCAGACCGCATAACAACATACGTTGTTCCCTTTGTCATCGGTATGTTACTTGCCCGAGATTCGATCATCGGTATCTCGATACCTAGTTCAATCTCGTTACTGGCAAGTCTCTTTACTCGTTCCGTAATACATCATCCCGCAACTAACTCATTAGTCACAATGCTTGCAAGGCTTATAGTGATGTGCATTACCGAGTGGGCCCAGAGATACCTCTCCGACAATCGGAGTGACAAATCCTAATCTCGAAATACGCCAACCCAACAAGTACCTTTGGAGACACCTGTAGAGTACCTTTATAATCACCCTTTTACGTTGTGACGTTTGGTAGCACACAAAGTGCTCCTCCGGTAAACGGGAGTTGCATAATCTCATAGTCATAGGAACATGTATAAGTCATGAAGAAAGCAATAGCAACATACTAAACGATCGGGTGCTAAGCTAACGGAATGGGTCAAGTCAATCACGTCATTCTCCTAATGAGGTGATCCCGTTAATCAAATGACAACTCATGTCTATGGCTAGGAAACATAACCATCTTTGATTAACGAGCTAGTCAAGTAGAGGCATACTAGTGACACTCTGTTTGTCTATGTATTCACACATGTATTATGTTTCCGGTTAATACAATTCTAGCATGAATAATAAACATTTATCATGATATAAGGAAATATATAATACTTTATTATTGCCTCTAGGGCATATTTCCTTCAGTCTCCCACTTGCACTAGAGTCAATAATCTAGATTACATAGTAATGATTCTTACACCCATGGAGTCTTGGTGCTGATCATGTTTTGCTCGTGGAAGAGGCTTAGTCAACGGGTCTGCAACATTCAGATCCGTATGTATCTTGCAAATTTCTATGTCTCCCACCTGGACTAAATCCCGGATGGAATTGAAGCGTCTTCTGATGTGCTTGGTTCTCTTGTGAAATCTGGATTCCTTTGCTAAGGAAATTGCACCAGTATTGTCACAAAAGATTTTCATTGGTCCCGATGTACTAGGTATGACACCTAGATCGGATATGAACTCCTTCATCGAGACTCCTTCATTTGCTGCTTCCGAAGCAGCTATGTATTCCGCTTCACACGTAGATCCCGCCACGACACTTTGCTTAGAACTGCACCAACTGACAGCTCCACCGTTCAATGTAAATACGTATCCGGTTTGCGATCTCGAATCGTCCGGATCAGTGTCAAAGCTTGCATCAACGTAACCACTTACGATGAGCTCTTTGTCACCTCCATAAACGAGAAACATATCCTTAGTCCTTTTCAGGTATTTCAGGATGTTCTTGACCGCTGTCCAGTGATCCACTCCTGGATTACTTTGGTACCTCCCTGCTAAACTTATAGCAAGGGACACATCAGGTCTGGTACACAGCATTGCATACATGATAGAGCCTATGGCTGAAGCATAGGGAACATCTTTCGTCTTCTCTCTATCTTCTGCAGTGGTCGGGCATTGAGTCTTACTCAATCTCACACCTTGTAGTACAGGCAAGAACCCTTTCTTTGCTTGATCCATTTTGAACTTCTTCAAAACTTTGTCAAGGTATGTGCTTTGTGAAAGTCCAATTAAGCGTCTTGATCTATCTCTATAGATCTTAATGCCTAATATATATGCAGCTTCACCGAGGTCTTTCATTGAAAAACTTTTATTCAAGTATCCCTTTATGCTATCCAGAAATTCTATATCATTTCCAATCAGTAATATGTCATCCACATATAATATCAGAAATGCTATCGAGCTCCCACTCACTTTCTTGTAAATACAGGCTTCTCCAAAAGTCTGTATAAAACCAAATGCTTTGATCACACTATCAAAGCGTTTATTCCAACTCCGAGAGGCTTGCACCAGTCCATAAATGGATCGCTGGAGCTTGCACACTTTGTTAGCTCCCTTTGGATCGACAAAACCTTCCGGTTGCATCATATACAACTCTTCTTCCAGAAATCCATTCAGGAATGCAGTTTTGACATCCATTTGCCAAATTTCATAATCATAAAATGCAGCAATTGCTAACATGATTCGGACAGACTTAAGCATCGCTACGGGTGAGAAGGTCTCATCGTAGTCAATCCCTTGAACTTGTCGAAAACCTTTCGCAACAAGTCGAGCTTTATAGACAGTAACATTACCATCAGCGTCAGTCTTCTTCTTGAAGATCCATTTATTTTCAATGGCTTGCCGACCATCGGGCAAGTCAACCAAAGTCCATACTTTGTTCTCATACATGGATCCCATCTCAGATTTCATGGCTTCAAGCCATTTTGCGGAATCTGGCTCACCATCGCTTCTTCATAGTTCGTAGGTTCATCATGGTCTAGTAACATGACCTCCAGAACAGGATTACCGTACCACTCTGGTGCGGATCTTGATCTAGTTGACCTACGAGGTTCAGTAATAACTTGATCTGAAGTTTCATGATCATTATCATTAACTTCCTCACTACTTGGTGTAGGTGTCGCAGAAACTGATTTCTGCGATGATCTACTTTCCAATAAGGGAGCAGGTACAGTTACCTCATCAAGTTCTACTTTCCTCCCACTCACATCTTTCGAGAGAAACTCCTTCTCTAGAAAGGATCCATTCCTAGCAACGAATATCTTGCCTTCGGATCTGTGATAGAAGGTATACCCAGCAGTCTCTTTTGGGTATCCTATGAAGACACATTTCTCCGATTTAGGTTCGAGCTTATCAGGTTGAAGTTTCTTCACATAAGCATCGCAACCCCAAACTTTAAGATACGACAACTTTGGTTTCTTGCCAAACCATAGTTCATAAGGCGTCGTCTCAACGGATTTCGATGGTGTCCTATTTAGAGTGAATGCAGCCGTCTCTAAAGCATAACCCCAAAATGATAGCGGTAAATCAGTAAGAGACATCATAGATCGCACCATATCTAATAAAGTACGATTACGACGTTCGGACACACCATTACGCTGTGGTGTTCCGGGTGGCGTGAGTTGCGAAACTATTCCGCATTGTTTCAAATGTAGACCAAACTCGTAACTCAAATATTCTCCTCCACGATCAGATCGTAGGAATTTTATTTTCTTGTTACGATGATTTTCAACTTCACTCTGAAATTCTTTGAACTTTTCAAATGTTTCAGACTTATGTTTCATTAAGTAGATATACCCATATCTGCTCAAATCATCTGTGAAGGTGAGAAAATAACGATATCCGCCACGAGCCTCAATATTCATCGGACCACATACATCTGTATGTATGATTTCCAACAAATCTGTTGCTTTCTCCATAATTCCGGAGAACGGTGTTTTGGTCATCTTGCCCATGAGGCACGGTTCGCAAGTACCAAGTGATTCAAAATCAAGTGATTCCAAAATTCCATCAGTATGGAGTTTCTTCATGCGCTTTACACTGATATGACCCAAACGGCAGTGCCACAAATAAGTTGCACTGTCATTATTAACTCTGCATCTTTTGGCTTCGACATTATGAATATGTGTATCACTACTATCGAGATTCATTAAAAATAGACCACTCTTCAAGGGTGCATGACCATAAAAGATGTTATTCATATAAATAGAACAACCATTATTCTCTGATTTAAATGAATAACTGTAACATCCCAAATTTTCAATTTGGAATGTTATACATAGATCATCATTGTATATCATAATTTTATTGCATTTTGACAAATCCTCGATAAATCCTAAGCAACTCAAGGACCCTCGGAGAGAGTTGGGGATTTTCTCGAATTTTTCATATTTGATTTTCATCAAATAATAAAACGAGGATTTTGGTTTTAATTAGTTCTCTCCGGAAAACTATTTCATTTAAAATTTAATGAGAGGAGAAAAAAATGACTTCTCCAAAACAATTGAAGTATTGGAGGAAAAATATTAAAATCATTTATTGGATTTTATTCGGATTTTATTTGCAATTTTAATTGCATTAATAAAATTGCATGTTTTCAAAATTGCATTTTTATGTCAAAAAAATGTTCACCCTGTTCTAATTATTTTAACTAGACGGGGAAAATTTGTTTTATCGTTTTTGGATTTTTATTTATTTTTCTATGAATTCTTTTCGGCGGAATGTAAAAAAAAAATCGCGCCGCGCCCGACCGGGCCGAGGCCCAGCCGAGCCGCCGGCCCATCCCCCGCGTCTCCTCCGCGCGCACGCCGCGCCGCCGCCTTGTCCGGCTCGGACACCGCCGCCGCCGCCTTTGCCCCTCCTCCAAGCAAGTCCCCCCCTCTTTATAAACCCCGCCGCCGCCCCCTCCCTCTCACCCCGCCGCCGCCCCGCACCCGCAGCCGCGCCCGCCGCCGCCCGCTGCAGCACCCGCCGCCGCGCAGCCGCGCCCGAGCCCCGCCGCACCCCGCCGCCCTCACCGGAGCCCAGCCGAGCCCCGCCGGAGCCCCGTCCCGACGAGGTACCACCTCGCCGTCGTTGCCGGTTTATTTAAAAAAAACCGTTCGTTTTAAAAAAAAACCCTAGATCGGTTTATTTCTTCGGTTTTGTTATTTAGTGAACGTTCACCGACCCGTTCGTTTTAACGAACGTGTTCGTCGGATTTTCTCTGTTAACGAACGTCCGTTCGTTAACCGTTCATCAGTTTTTCTTTTCGTCGGATTTTTCCGCGATTATCTCAGATCTCGATTTCTGATCGGATCTTCGTTTCTGTTTAACTTTTCGCTCGTTTATCGGAATCAGGTGATTCAAGCGCCTAGAGTTTCGTCTCGAAATTCTATTTCCGTTTAACCTACTCAAACAAGTTTTTGCTACTGTAAAATTTGACCTAGATCCAGATTAGTAAACGAAGCTTGTTTCTTTCGCCGTTTGACTTTCGTTGCTTCGTTCGAGTTGCTTCTTTTTGTAAACCGGAGTTCTTAAGTTGGACTTTCTGGTTGGATCTTTCATTCGAGTTTTACCTGTGCATTAGATGAGTACTTATTGTTTGCTTGTCTGTTTGCGATAGAGTACCCGGAGTGTGCCGCTTGTTACTTCGAATCGCTAGGTTTCGCGGAGCATCAGCAAGGCAAGTAACACTTTGATCATACTTTTCCATACCCAGTTTTTGTTGCATTAGATCAATTCCTCAAACCTTGCATGATTAGGATCTAATTAAACTGTGGGAGTTGGGAAGTAGATGAGGTAGTACCTATTGCCCTGTTTATTATCAAACCCTTGGGAGTTACTTCTACGTTGCTATATTATTGCCATGCTATGCTCGTAGACGTGGATTGGGTTTGAGAGATTTTCATGACAGATGTGAGATTGTTAATAATGGCTTACTTAAGGTGGCAACTAAAACTCACATCTGGGTGGATTGAGGTACCTGGGTATTCCAGGATTGCCTGTTTTTCTTTTGGACCGCCACCCAGGTTCAAAGGGATCATAAGATTATTCATGCTAGAAACTTCCGTGTGCAGCCACAAGCTATTATGGGCTCTAGCATAGTTGACTAAGTTGTGTGAACTCTTACAGTGGTAGACTAGCAGATGTAGGGGAAAGTAGGTGTAACTGTCTACCCATACGTAAGGTGCAAACACTTCTGAAAGACTGTGTCTCGGTCATCCGTTTCTCAAACATCATGTAGTGCGAGAATCAAGCGGAGGCGATTGAATCTTGTGGGGAAAAGTGCACAAACCTCTGCAGAGTGTACAAACTAATCATGGTTAGCCGTGTCCCCGGTTATGGACAACTTGAGTATCTGGTACTTGGATTATCATGTGAATCTCATCATGTTACTTTAATTAATTTTGTTGGGTTTAATGATGTTACTTAATTGGGATTGAGATGCTGTCAACCATCTCAATGTTCAACAACCACCATGATAGTTAAATAAAATTTATTCCTTTGCAGTAGGGAAAAATTGGCTTTTCGCAAAAACTGTAACCATAGAGCTTTCCACCAGCCATATATGCATGTAGTATAGCATTATTATGTTCATTATTCTCCATGTGTTACATTGCCAGCATATTCCATGTGCTGACCCGTTTTCGGGCTGCAACGTTTCATGTTGCAGACTTTTCAGACGACGAGTAAGGTGCCTTAGGTCGTGGTCTTATACTCAGTGATGCCGTTGGAGTTGATGGACTCACTTATCTTCCAAGTCTTCCGCTGTTATCGTATTTAGATGGCCTTAAGCCATATTTATCATACTTATTCTCCTTGGAGATATTCGATGTAATAAGTGTGTGATTGCTACTCTGTTATAAATCCTCCATTTGTACTGTGCGTGTCAGCATTACTGATCCAGGGATGACACTGGTGCACAGCAGCACAGACTATTTGAGGTCTGGTCGCTACAAAGGTGGTATCAGAGCACACGCTGACTGTAGGACACGACCACTAAGCTTAAGCCCTAGAACACTTCTCTCTTCTCATTTCTGACCCCTCTCCTTTTCTACTCTTTTAGGAATGGCGGATGCAAGGAGCAAGTTCATGCAGCCAGATGAAGACACGCCTTTTGGACGACACTTGAAGGAAGTCACTAAGTACTTGAACATAGGAATACCAAGCATCACCGGAACCTACAACGCCACATTAGCCGAAGAGGAGAGCTGGAAGATTCAAGTTCACATTCCAGGAAGGACGTTTGTGCCAGTTACTGACCCCATAAGATTGGTAAGCCCCAACCTGGAGTTTAGGGAAGAGCATGGCCGCCCACATCGCCATGGGACGCATTGGAGAAGTCTACCACCAGGAGCTTAAGGATACCATTTATCAGATTTGTGGACGCCGAGACGCACAATGGGAAATGATCCGAACCAAGAAGGATGGATCAATTGCAGCTTTCATCCAGGAGCAAAACCAACACATTCGTCGCCAGGAAAACCAGATGTGCTCAGACAAGGAAGAACTGAAGAAGGCATTGACAAAGATCAAGGAGCTGGAGGAAGAACTCAAGGCTACACGCGAGGATTATATGGAGGAAATCGTCGCACTAGTAGGGAAGAATGACGACCTGGAGAAGAAGATTGGAGTATTCATGGGAAATCCAGTGCCAAAAGCAAAAGATGACGAATGCACTTGCCCGGATAACTACATCATCATCGACGACACCGACTCGGAACCAAGTGAAGATGACTTTGTTGATGAAGCTGGAGCAGACATCATGGAGTCTTCAACTGATCAGAATTTCTAGTAGACCACCAAATCAGTAGTAGTTTCCCCCATTTAATAGTATAGTTCGAGCACTTTGTAACGCTAGTTAGATCGATTGTTATGCCTTGTTTGAATTGATTGAGTGATATTGATTGTATTTGACTCATGAGCATATGGGTAGTGTTTTCCCTCTAGACCTCATTCTATTCTAAATTCTCATCTTTTCTAACCTATCAGATGCCTCCGAGACGCGACACCGGATTTGTCTTCCCACCAGAGATCACTCAGTTGATTCAGCAACAGAATGCCCTGATGCAAGTGTTAGTGCAGAACCAAGGCAACAACAACAACAACCCACCGCCGCCACCACCCGTTGATCACTTAGCCCGTTTCTTGGGGCTAAACCCGCCGGTGTTTTCCAGTAGCACCGAGCCGATTGTTGCAGATGATTGGCTCCGCAAAGTTGGAAGGGAGTTGACTACTGCAGGATGCACAGATGCGGAAAGAGTGCATTTTGCCGCACATCAGCTTGATGGACCCGCAGCATCATGTTGGGAGAATTATACCGCCACACACCCTATTGACACTGTCACATGGGACCAGTTTCAGCAAGCTTTCCGTACAGCCCATGTTTCAGCAGGAGCTATGGCAATGAAGAAGCGTGAGTTTTGCAACCTACGCCAAGGAGGACGCACCGTAGGCCAGTATGTGGAGGATTTCAGTAAGTTAGCACATTATGCACCAGATGACGTTGCTACAGATGCAGCCAAGCAGGAGAAATTTTTGGAAGGACTGGGATGAACTGAGTATGCAGTTGATGGTAGCAACCTTCAACAACTACCAGGAATTGGTAGATAGAGCTCTCATGATTGAAGGGAAGCAGCAGCAGATTGAAAACCGTAAGAGGAAGTATGGACAAGGGAAGTATAACTCTGGAGCTCAACAGAAACCACGTTTTGCCCCGAAACCGGGAGGACAGTTTCAGCATACCCATGGAGGAGGTAGTTCGCACAATCATAATGGCTCCAAGAATGGTAATGGGAATGGAGGAAGCAATGGACAGAACCGCACCAACCCATCTACCCCAGCCAAGAGGGACCTGAGCCAAGTCACTTGCTTTAAGTGCCAGAAGACTGGACATTATGCCAATGAATGTCCTGAATCCCATAATGGTAATGGCAATGGAAGCTCTGGGAAGAAGCCGAACCCGTTCAACAAAGGACACGTGAACCACGTGAGCGTGGAGGAGGTTGAAGCACAGCCTGATGCAGTAATAGGTAAGTTTTTGGTTAAGTCATTTACTGCAACCGTTCTTTTCGATACTGGTGCATCGCATTCATACATATCAAGGGGATTTGTGAATAAGTTTAAGCTGCCCACCAAAGTTCTCAGAACACCTATGTTAGTAACCTCGCCAGGAGCAGAGTATATGGCAAGCCAAGGATGTTTTCAGATGCCATTGGCCATTGGTAGGCATGTTTTTCCCTCAGACCTAATAGTTTTGGAGTCGCAAGGTTTGGATGTGATTTTGGGAATGGATTGGCTATCGTTGTATGGAGGAAACATCGATTGTGCCAGCAAGTCGATTTTGCTTACCACCCCAGAAGGAAAAAGGATTAGGTATGTATCCCGGCATATGCCAAAGAGGACTCAAGTGAATTCCTTATCAGGAGTTGTACAGGAGGAGGTACCAGTGGTGAAGGATTATCCGGATGTATTTCCAGAAGAGTTGCCAGGCATGCCACCGGATAGAGACATTGAGTTCTTGATTGAACTTTTGCCAGGCACAGGGCCAATATCTAAGAGACCGTACAGGATGCCCGCAAAAGATTTGGAGGAAATTAAGAAGCAGATCAAGGAGTTACTGGATAAAGGCTATATTCGCCCAAGTTCGTCACCTTGGGGATCACCAGTACTTCTAGTGGAGAAGAAAGATGGATCGTTGAGGATGGTTGTTGATTATCGTGGATTGAATGAAGTGACCACCAAAAACAAGTACCCACTGCCGATGATCAATGATTTGTTTGACCGCCTACAAGGAGCAAAAGTATTTTCCAAGATGGATCTACGATCAGGATACCATCAGTTAAAGATTCGAGAGCAGGATATACCTAAGACGGCTTTTACCACCAGATATGGACTGTATGAGTATACCGTTATGTCATTTGGTCTGACTAACGCACCTGCCTATTTCATGAACCTGATGAACAAAGTGTTTATGGAGTATTTGGACTAGTTCGTCGTGGTGTTCATTGATGATATTTTAGTCTTTTCCAAGAATGAGGAAGAGCATGAGGAGCATTTGCGATTGGTACTGGAGAAGCTCAGAGAACATCAGTTATATGCCAAGTTCAGCAAATGTGAATTTTGGCTGAAGGAAGTTGGATTCCTCGGACATGTTATTTCTGGAGAAGGAGTAGCAGTAGACCCTGCAAGGTTGACACAGTGACAAGTTGGGAATCACCCACGTCAGTTGGAGAAATCCGGAGTTTTCTTGGACTTGCAGGATACTACCGGAGGTTCATCGAGAATTTCTCGAAGATTGCTAAGCCCATGACTGAGCTATTGAAGAAGGACACCAAATTCAATTGGACAGAGGATTGTGAAGCTAGTTTTCAAGAATTGAAGAAACGATTGGTTACATCACCAGTGTTGATTCTGCCAGATCAACGCAAGGATTATGGAGTTTATTGCGACGCTTCTCGTCGAGGACTTGGAGCAGTGCTTATGCAGGAAGGAAGAGTTGTGTCATATGCTTCACGACAACTTAAACCCCATGAGAAGAATTATGCTACGCATGATTTGGAGTTAGTAGCCGTGGTGCATGCGTTGAAGACATGGAGACATTTTCTCATCGGAAACCATTGTGAGGTGTACACGGATCACAAGAGCTTGAAATATATTTTCACGCAGAAGGAGTTAAATCTCAGACAGAGGAGATGGTTGGAGCTTATTAAGGACTATGATATGAGATTGCATTATCACCCAGGAAAGGCTAACGTAGTAGCAGACGCGTTGAGCCGCAAGAGTCATGTCCACCCTCATGACAGGAGAGTTACCTCAGGAGTTAGCCGAGGACCTTCGCGAGCTATGTTTGGAGATAGTCCCAAGAGGCTATTTAGCGACTCTGGAGATTCAGTCTACCTTGATGGAAAGGATCAGAGAAGCTCAGAAGATAGACAAGGAGATTGAAGAGATAAAGGAGAAGATGAGCAAAGGAAAAGCCAAGGGATTTCGTGAGGATGAGCACGATACTTTACTGTTTGAGGACCGCGTTTATGTGCCCAATGATCCGGAGATCAGGAAGTTGATTTTGCAAGAATCCCATGATTCACCGTACTCGATTCACCCAGGGAATACCAAGATGTATTTGGATTTGAAGAATACTTTCTGGTGGACCGGAATGAAGAAGGATATTGCGGAGTATGTAGCAGTTTGTGATGTATGTCAGAGAGTGAAGGCAGAGCATCAGAAGCCAGCAGGATTGCTACAACCATTGCCGATACCCGAATGGAAGTGGCATAAAATAGGCATGGATTTTATCACAGGATTGCCCAGGACTCGTTCAGGCTATGACTCAATATGGGTTGTTGTCGACCGTTTGACGAAAGTGGCTCGTTTCATTCCAGTGAAGACCACTTACACCAGTGCTAAGTTGGCAAAGATATACATGACCAGGATCGTATGTTTGCATGGAGTTCCGAGGACCATTGTATCAGATAGAGGAACCCAATTTACCTCGAAGTTTTGGAAGCAGTTACATGAAACATTGGGAACCAGGCTAGAATTTAGTACAGCCTTTCACCCACAGACAGATGGACAGACCGAGAGAGTCAATCAGATTTTGGAAGACATGTTGAGAGCTTGTGCACTAGATTATGGATCTCGTTGGGACGACAATTTGCCATATGCGGAGTTTTCCTACAACAACAGTTATCAAACCAGTTTGAAGATGGCCCCCTACGAAGCTTTGTACGGAAGAAGGTGTAGAACACCGTTGTTATGGGACGAAGTTGGAGACCGTCAGTTGTTTGGACCAGATTTGATTAAGGAGTCTGAACAGAAAGTGAGGTTGATTCGCGATAGGCTCAAGGTAGCCCAGTCCAGGCAGAAGAGTTATGCTAATTCTAAACGAAAGGAGACAGTTCATGAAGCCGGAGACCAAGTGTATCTTCGGGTATCACCACTTCGAGGAGTGAAGCACTTTGGAGTTAAGGGAAAGCTAGCGCCTCGTTTTATCGGACCATACAGAGTTTTGGAACGTATGGGAGAAGTTGCCTACAAGGTGGAATTGCCCGAAGGATTGTCTGGAGTTCATGATGTATTCCACGTTTCCCAGTTGAAGAAGTGCCACGCTGAGATGGCTGAGTTACCGCTGAGAGATACAGTGCCGCTGGAATCGATTCAGCTGGAAAGTGATTTGACCTATGAGGAGAAACCAGTTAAGATTCTTGAGTATGCCAGCCGAGTCACCCGCAGTAAGGTTATCAAGTTTTGCAAAGTCCAGTGGAGTCACCACACAGAAGAAGAAGCCACCTGGGAGCGAGAGGAAGATCTACGGAAGGACCACTCCCACCTGTTTTCTAGCCAACCCGAATCTCGAGGGCGAGATTCATCTTAAGGGGAGTAGGTTTGTAACATCCCAAATTTTCAATTTGGAATGTTATACATAGATCATCATTGCATATCATAATTTTATTGCATTTTGACAAATCCTCGATAAATCCTAAGCAACTCAAGGACCCTCGGAGAGAGTTGGGGATTTTCTCGAATTTTTCATATTTGATTTTCATCAAATAATAAAACGAGGATTTTGGTTTTAATTATTTTCTCTCCGGAAAAATATTTCATTTAAAATTTAATGAGAGGAGAAAAAAATGACTTCTCCAAAACAATTGAAATATTGGAGGAAAAATATTAAAGTCATTTATTGGATTTTATTTGCAATTTTAATTGCATTAAAAAATTGCATGTTTCAAAATTGCATTTTTGTGTCAAAAAAATGTTCACCCTGTTCTAATTATTTTAACCAGACGGGGAAAATTTGTTTTATCTTTTTTGGATTTTTATTTATTTTTCTATGAATTTTTGTCGGCGGAATGTTAAAAAAAAAAAAAATCACGCCGCGCCCGACCGGGCCGAGGCCCAGCCGAGCCGCCGGCCCATCCCCCGCGTCTCCTCCGCGCGCACGCCGCGCCGCCGCCGTGTCCGGCTCGGACACCGCCGCCGGCGCCTTTGCCCCTCCTCCAAGCAGGTCCCCCCTCTTTATGAACTCCCCGCCGCACCTCCCTCTCACCCCGCCGCCGCCCCGCACCCGCAGCCGCGCCCGCCGCCGCCGCCTCGCTCGCCGCCCGCCGCCGCGCAGCCGCGCTCGAGCCGCCCTGAGCCCCGCCGCCCTCGCCGGAGCCCAGCCGAGCCCCGCCGGAGCCCCGTCCCGACGAGGTACCACCTCGCCGTCGTTGCCGGTTTATTTAAAAAAACCGTTCGTTTAAAAAAAAACCTAGATCGGTTTATTTCTTCGGTTTTGTTATTTAGTGAACGTTCACCGACCCGTTCGTTTTAACGAACGTGTTCGTCGGATTTTCTCTGTTAACGAACGTCCGTTCGTTAACCGTTCGTCAGTTTTTCTTTTCGTCGGATTTTTCCGCGATTATCTCAGATCTCGATTTCTGATCGGATCTTCGTTTCTGTTTAACTTTTCGCTCGTTTATCGGAATCAGGTGATTCAAGCGCCTAGAGTTTCGTCTCGAAATTCTCTTTCCATTTAACCTACTCAAACAAGTTTTTGCTACTGTAAAATTTGACCTAGATCCAGATTAGTAAACGAAGCTATTATGGGCTCTAGCATAGTTGACTAAGTTGTGTGAACTCTTACAGTGGTAGACTAGCAGATGTAGGGGAAAGTAGGTGTAACTGTCTACCCATACGTAAGGTGCAAACACTTCTGAAAGACTGTGTCTCTGTCATCCGTTTCTCAAACATCATGTAGTGCGAGAATCAAGCGGAGGCGATCGAGTCTTGTGGGGAAAAGTGCACAAACCTCTGCAGAGTGTACAAACTAATCATGGTTAGCCGTGTCCCCGGTTATGGACAACTTGAGTATCTGGTACTTGGATTATCATGTGAATCTCATCATGTTACTTTAATTAATTTTGTTGGGTTTAATGATGTTACTTAATTGGGATTGAGATGCTGTCAACCATCTCAATGTTCAACAACCACCATGATAGTTAAGTAAAATTTATTCCTTTGCAGTAGGGAAAAATTGGCTTTTCGCAAAAACTGTAACCATAGAGCTTTCCACCAGCCATATATGCATGTAGTATAGCATTATTATGTTCATTATTCTCCATGTGTTACATTGCCAGCATATTCCATGTGCTGACCCGTTTTCGGGCTGAAACGTTTGATGTTGCAGACTTTTCAGACGACGAGTAAGGTGCCTTAGGTCGTGGTCTTATACTCAGTGATGCCGTTGGAGTTGATGGACTCACTTATCTTCCAAGTCTTCCGCTGTTATCGTATTTAGATGGCCTTAAGCCATATTTATCATACTTATTCTCTTTGGAGATATTCGATGTAATAAGTGTGTGATTGCTACTCTGTTATAAATCCTCCATTTGTACTGTGCGTGTCAGCATTACTGATCCAGGGATGACACTGGTGCACAACAACACCGACTATTTGAGGTCTGGTCGCTACAATAACCGTCTCGCATTAAACAAGATCCAGATATAATGTTCATGCTCAACGCTCGCACCAAATAACAATTATTTAGGTCTAAACCTAATCCCGAAGGTAGATGTAGAGGTAGCGTGCCGACGGCGATCACATCGACTTTGGAACTATTTCCCACGCGCATCGTCACCTCGTCCTTAGCCAATCTTCGCTTAATCTGTAGCCCCTGTTTCGAGTTGCAAATATTAGCAACAGAACCAGTATCAAATACCCAGGTGCTACTGCGAGTATTAGTAAGGTACACATCAATAACATGTATATCACATATACCTTTGTTAACCTTGCCATCCTTCTTATCCGCCAAATACTTGGGGCAGTTCCGCTTCCAGTGACCAGTCTGCTTACAGTAGAAGCACTCAGTTTCAGGCTTAGGTCCAGACTTGGATTTCTTCTCCTGAACAGCAACTTGCTTGCTGTTCTTCTTGAAGTTCCCTTTCTTCTTCCATTGGCTTTTTTCTTGAAACTAGTGGTTTTACTGACCATCAACACTTGATGCTCCTTTTTGATTTCTACCTCCGCTGCCTTTAGCATTGCGAAGAGCTCGGGAATTGTCTTATCCATCCCTTGCATGTTATAGTTCATCACGAAGCTCTTGTAGCTTGGTGGCAGTGATTGAAGAATTCTGTCAATGACGCAATCATCCGGAAGTTGAACTCCCAGTTGAATCAAGTGATTATTATACCCAGACATTCTGAGCATATGCTCACTGACAGAACTATTCTCTTCCATCTTGCAGCTATAGAACTTATTGGAGACTTCATATCTCTCAATCCGGGCATTTGCTTGAAATATTAACTTCAACTCCTGGAACATCTCATATGCTCCATGACGTTCAAAACGTCGTTGAAGACCCGGTTCTAAGCCGTAAAGCATGGCACACTGAACTATTGAGTAGTCATCAGCTTTGCTCTGCCAGACGTTCATAACTTCTGGCGTCGCTCTTGCAGGAGGCCTGGCACCTAGCGGTGCTTCTAGGACGTAATTCTTCTGTGCAGCAATGAGGATAATCCTCAAGTTACGGACCCAGTCCGTGTAATTGCTACCATCATCTTTCAACTTAGCTTTCTCAAGGAACGCATTAAAATTCAACGGAACAATAGCACGGGCCATTTATCTACAATTAACATAGACAAGCAAGATACTATCAGGTACTAAGTTCATGATAAATTTAAGTTCAATTAATCATATTACTTAAGAACTCCCACTTAGATAGACATCCCTCTAATCATCTAAGTGATTACGTGATCCAAAGCAACTAAACCATGCCCGATTAACATGTGAGATGGAGTAGTTTCAATGGTGAACATCACCATGTTGATCATATCTACTATATGATTCACGCTCGACCTTTCGGTCTCTGTGTTCCGAGGCCATATCTGTATATGCTAGGCTCGTCAAGTTTAACCTGAGTATTCCGCGTGTGCAACTGTTTTGCACCCGTTGTATTTGAACGTAGAGCCTATCACACCCGATTAACACGTGGTGTCTCAGCACGAAGAACTTTCGCAACGGTGCATACTCAGGGAGAACACTTTTATCTTGAAATTATAGTGAGATATCATCTTATAATGCTACCGTCAATCAAAGCAAGATAAGATACATAAAGGATTAAAATCACATGCAATCAATATAAGTGATATGATATGGCCATCATCATCTTGTGCTTGTGATCTCCATCTCTGAATCTTGTGCTTGTGATCTCCATCTCCGAAGCACCGTCATGATCACCATCGTCACCGGCGCGACACCTTGATCTCCATCGTAGTATCGTTGTCGTCTCGCCAAATAATTGCTTTTACGACTATCGCTACCGCTTAGTGATAAAGTAAAACTATTACATGGTGATTGCATCTCATACAATAAAGCGACAACCATATGGCTCCTGCCAGTTGCCGATAACTTGGTTACAAAACATGATCATCTCATACAACAAAATATATCACATCATGTCTTGACCATATCACATCACAACATGCCCTGCAAAAACAAGTTAGACGTCCTCTACTTTGTTGTTGCAAGTTTTACGTGGCTGCTACGGGCTTAGCAAGAACCGTTCTTACCTACGCATCAAAACCACAACGATAGTTTGTCAAGTTGGTGTTGTTTTAACCTTCGCAAAGACCGGGCGTAGCCACACTCGGTTCAACTAAAGTGAGAGAGACAGACACCTGCCGGTCACCTTTAAGCAACGAGTGCTCGCAACGGTGAAACCAGTCTCACGTAAGTTTACGCGTAATGTCGGTCCGGGCCGCTTCATCTCACAATACCGCTGAACCAAAGTATGACATGCTGGTAAGCAGTATGACTTATATCGCCCACAACTCACTTGTGTTCTACTCGTGCATAGCATCAACGCATAAAACCAGGCTCGGATGCCACTGTTGGGGAACGTAGTAATTTCAAAAAATTTCCTACGCACACGCAAGATCATGGTGATGCATAGCAACGAGAGGGGAGAGTGTTGTCCACGTACCCTCGTAGACCGAAAGAGGAAGCATTATCACAACGCGGTTGATGTAGTCGTACATCTTCACGATCCGACCGATCAAGTACCGAACGCACGACACCTCCAAGTTCTACACACGTTCAGCTCGATGACGTCCCTCGAACTCTGATCCAGCCGAGTGTTGAGGGAGAGTTTCGTCAGCACGACGGCGTGGTGACGATGATGATGTTCCACCGACGCAGGGCTTCGCCTAAGCTCCGCAACGGTATTATCGAGGTGTAATATGGTGGAGGGGGGCACCGCACACGGCTAAAATATCGTATATCAAGTGTGTATGGAGGTGCCCCTGCCCCCGTATATAAAGGAGCAAGGGGGAGGCCGGCTGCCCTAGGCGCGCCAAGGAGAGGGGGGGAGTCCTCCTCCTAGTAGGAGTAGGACTCCCCTTTCCTAGTCCTACTAGGAAAAGAAGGGGGGAAGGAAAGAGAGGGAGAGGGAGAGGGAAAGGGGGCTGCGCCCCCCTCTCCTAGTCCAACTAGGACTCCTCCTAGGAGGGGGCGCGCCACCTCCTGGCTGCTGCCCTCTCTCTCCCCTCAAGGCCCACTAAGGCCCAATACTTCCCAGGGGGGTTCCGGTAACCCTCCGGCACTCCGGTTTAATCCGAAACTTCTCCGGAACACTTCCGGTGTCCGAATATAGTCGTCCAATATATCAATCTTTATGTCTCGACCATTTCGAGACTCCTCGTCATGTCCGTGATCACATCCGGGACTCCGAACAACCTTCGGTACATCAAAACATATAAACTCATAATATAACTGTCATCGTAACTTTAAGCGTGCGGACCCTTCGGGTTCGAGAACTATGTAGACATGACCGAGACACCTCTCCGGTCAATAACCAATAGCAGGATCTGGATGCCCATATTGGCTCCCACATATTCTACGAAGATCTTTATCGGTCAGACCGCATAACAACATACGTTGTTCCCTTTGTCATCGGTATGTTACTTGCCCGAGATTCGATCGTCGGTATCTCGATACCTAGTTCAATCTCGTTACCGGCAAGTCTCTTTACTCATTCCGTAATACATCATCCCGCAACTAATTCATTAGTCACAATGCTTCCAAGGCTTATAGTGATGTGCATTACTGAGTGGGCCCAGAGATACCTCTCCGACAATCGGAGTGACAAATCCTAATCTCAAAATACGCCAACCCAACAAGTACCTTTGGAGACACCTGTAGAGCACCTTTATAATCACCCAGTTACGTTGTGACGTTTGGTAGCACACAAAGTGTTCCTCCGGTAAACGGGAGTTGCATAATCTCATAGTCATAGGAACATGTATAAGTCATGAAGAAAGCAATAGCAACATACTAAACGATCGGGTGCTAAGCTAACGGAATGGGTCAAGTCAATCACGTCATTCTCCTAATGAGGTGATCCCGTTAATCAAATGACAACTCATGTCTATGGCTAGGAAACATAACCATCTTTGATTAACGAGCTAGTCAAGTAGAGGCATACTAGTGACAGTCTGTTTGTCTATGTATTCACACATGTATTATGTTTCCGGTTAATACAATTCTAGCATGAATAATAAACATTTATCATGATATAAGGAAATATATAATACTTTATTATTGCCTCTAGGGCATATTTCCTTCAGGGGGCGCGCCCTACCCCCCTGGGCACACCCTCCGTCCTTGTGGCTGCCTTGTGGCTTCCCTGACTTGCACTCCAAGTCCTCTGGATGTCTTCTCGTCCAAGAAAAATCATCGCGGAAGTTTTATTCCGTTTGGACTCCGTTTGGTATTCCTTTTCTGCGAAACTCTAAAACAAGGAAAAAACAGAAACTGGCACTGGGCTCTAGGTTAATAGGTTAGTCCCAAAAATAATATAAAATAGCATATTAATGCATATAAAACATCAAAAATAGATAATATAATAGCATGGAACAATAAAAAATTATAGATACCTTGGAGACGTATCAAGCATCCCCAAGCTTAATTCCTGCTCGTCCTCGAGTAGGTAAATGATACAAACAGAATTTTTTATGTGGAATGCTACCTAACATACTTATCCATGTAATTTTCTTTATTGTGGCATGAATGTTCATATCCATATGATTCAAAACAAAAGTTTAATATTGACATAAGAACAATAATACTTCAAGCATACTAACAAGGCAATTATGTCTTCTCAAAATAACATGGCCGAAGAAAGCTTATCCCTACAACATCATATAGTCTGGCTATGCTCCATTTTCATCACATAAAATATTCAAATGATGCACAACCTCGATGACAAGCCAAGCAATTGTTTCATACTTTTGATGTCTCAAACATTTTCGACTTTCACGCAATACATGAGCGTGAGCCATGGACATAGCACTATATGTGGAATAGAAGCTGGTTGTGGAGAAGACAAAAAGAAGGAACACGTCAACTAGGCATATCAACGGGCTATGGAGATGCCCATCAATAGATATCAATGTGAGTGAGTAGGGATTGCCATGCAACGGATGCACTAGAGCTACAAGTTTATGAAAGCTCAAAAGAAAAACTAAGTGGGTGTGCATCCAACTTGCTTGCTCATGAACACCTGGGGCAATTTGAGGAAGCCCATCGTTGGAATATACAAGCCAAGTTCTATAATGAAAAATTCCCACTAGTATATGAAGGTGACAATATAGGAGACTCTCTATCATGAAGATCATCGTGCTACTTTGAAGCACAAGTGTGGCAAAAGGATAGTAACATTGTCCCTTCTCTCTTTTTCTCTTTTTTTTTCTCTTTTTTTTTCATTTTTTCTTCTTCTTTTTTTTGGGCCTTCTCTTTTTATATTTGGCCTTTTCTCTTTTTTTGTCTCCTCACATGGGACAATGCTCTAATAATGAAGATCATCACACTTTTATTTACTTACAACTCAAAAATTACAAATCAATACTAGAACAAAATATGACTCTATGTGAATGCCTCCGGCGGTGTACCAAGATGTGCAATGAATCAAGAGCGACATGTATAAAAAATGATGAATGGTGGCTTTGCCACAAATACGATGTCAACTACATGATCATGCAAAGAAATATGAGGTGTACCGAGATGTGCAATGAATCAAGACCAACATGTTTAAAAAATGATGAACGGTGGCTTTGCCACAAATATGATGTCAACTACATGATCATGCAAAGAAATATGACAATGATGATGCGTGTCATAATAAACGGAACGGTGGAAAGTTGCATGGCAATATATCTCGGAATGGCTATGGAAATGCCATGATAGGTAGGTATGGTGGCTGTTTTGAGGAAGGTATATGGTGGGCTTATGGTACCGGCGAAAGTTGCGCTACAATAGAGAGGCTAGCAATGGTGGAAGGGTAAGAGTGCGTATAATCCATAGACTCAACATTAGTCATAAAGAACTCACATACTTATTGTGAAAATATATTAGTCATTGAAACAAAGTACTACGCGCATGCTCCTAGGGGGATAGATTGGTAGGAAAAGACCATCACTCGTCCCCGACCTCCACTCATAAGGAAGACAATCAAAAAATATCTCATGCTCCGACTTCGTTACGTAACGGTTCACCATACGTGCATGCTACGGGACTCACAAACCTCAACAGAAGTATTTCTCAAATTCACAACTACTCACTAGCATGACTCTAGTATCACCATCTTCATATCTCAAAACAATCATAAGGAATCAAACTTCTCATAGTATTCAATGCACTTTATATGAAAGTTTTTATTATATCCCTCTTGGATGCCTATCATATTAGGACTAATTTTATAACCAAAGCAAATTACCATGCTGTTTAGAGACTCTCAAAATAATATAAGTGAAGTATGAGAGTTCATCAATTTCTATAAAATAAAACCACCGCCGTGCTCTAAAAAGATATAAGTGAAGTACTAGAGCAATATTGCCTAGCTCAAAAGATATAAGTGAAGCACAAAGAGTATTCTAATAAATCACGATTCATGCGTCTCTCTCTCAAAAGGTGTGTATAGCAAGGATGATTGTGGCAAACTAAAAAGCAAAGACTCAAATCATACAAGATGCTCCAAGCAAAACACATATCATGTGGTGAATAAAAATATAGCCTCAAGTAAAGTTACGGATAGACGAAGACGAAAGAGGGGATGCCTTCCGGGGCATCCCCAAGCTTAGGCTCTTGGTTGTCTTTGAATATTACCTTGGGGTGCCTTGAGCATTCCCAAGCTTAGAATCTTGCCACTCCTTATTTCATAGTCCATCAAATCCTTACCCAAAACTTGAAAACTTCACAACACAAAACTCAACAAAAAATCTCATAAGCTCCGTTAGTATAAGAAAATAAATCACCACTTTTGGTACTGTTGTGAACTCATTATTTATTTATATTGGTCTAATATCTACTGTATTCCAACTTTTCCATGGTTCATACCCCCCGATACTAGCCATAGATTCATCAAAATAAGCAAACAACACATAGAAAACAAAATATGTCAAAAACAGAACAGTCTGTAGCAATCTGGATATTTTGAATACTTCTGTAACTCCATATTTTTTGAAAAATTAGGACAACCCAAGAAATTTGTTTATTAATCTTTTGCAAAAAGAATCAGTATTTTTATCTCGCTTCTGCTAAAAATGAGAATTGTTTTCCTGAGCGCAAAAGTTTCTGTTTTTCAGCAAGATCAAGTCAACTATCACCGTAAGCTATCCCAAAGGTCTTACTTGGCACAAACACTAATTAAAACACAAAACCACATCTAACCAGAGGCTATATGAAATATTATTGCAAAACAGAACCTAAAAAGCAAAAATAAAAATAAAATTGGGTTGCCTCCCAACAAGCGCTATTGTTTAACACCCTTAGCTAGGAATGCTGTTTTTAATTATGCTCACATGAATTATAGCAATTGAAACACAAAGAGAGCATCAAAGACATGTGACAAACAAGTTTAGGTCTAACATGCTTCCTATGCATAGGGATTTTATAAGCAAACAAATTGTCAAGACAAGCAAAAACCACCATATGCAAGGAAGAAGAAAGAAACAATAGCAATCTCAACATAACGAGAGGTGATTTTGCAACATGAAAATTTCTACAACCATATTTTCCTCTCTCATAATAATTACATGTAGGATCATAATAAAATTCAATAATATAACTATCACATAAAATTTTCTCTTCATGATCCACATGCATGCAAAGTTGACACTCTTCCGAAATAGTGGGATTATCATAAAATAAAGTCATGACCTCTTCGAACCCACTTTTATCAAAAATTTCATAAGACTGAATATTCTCCAAATATGTGGGATCTAAAGTCAACACTCTTCCAAACCCACTTTCAATATCATTAAAAACATTATTATCAATCTCATATTCATCATGGGGCTTAAATAAATTTTCAAGATCATAAGAAGAATCACCCCAATCATGATCATTGCAACAAGTAGTCGACATAGCAAAATTAGCATCCCCAAGCTTAGGGTTTTGCATATTATTAGCACAATTGAGATTAATAGAATTTATAATAACATCATTGCAATCATGCTTTTTATTCAAAGATCTATCGTGAATCACTTTATAAAGCACTTCATCACAATTTTCAGATTCACGGATTTCAAGCAAAACTCCATAAAGATAATCTAGTGCACTCAACTCACTAGCAGTTGGTTCATCATAATTGGATCCTTTAAAAAGATTAGCAAGTGGATGGGGCCCCATAAAATTTTAGCAAGCGAAGATGCAAGCAAAGAAAAGGCACATGGTAACACAAGATCGAACGGAAGAAGGGCGAAAGAAAAGGGCAAATCTTTTCGAAAATTGTTTTAGAAGTGGGGGAGAGGAAAACGAGAGGCGAATGGCGAATAATGCAATGCAAGATATGAGAGTTTATGATGGGTACTTGGTATGTCTTGACTTGGCATAGATCTCCCCGGCACGGGCGCCCGAAATTCTTCCTGCTACCTCTTGAGCTTGCGTAGGTTTTTCCCTTGAAGAGGAAAGGGTGATGCAGCAAAGTAGAGTAAGTATTTCCCTCAGTTTTGAGAACCAAGGTATCAATCCAGTAGGAGACAACGAAGAAGTCACCGAATACCTACACAAACAATCAACAACTTGCACCCAACGCGATAAAGGGATTGTCAATCCCTTCACGGTTAATTGCAAAAGTGATATGTGACAGAGATAGATAAACGGTAAAGTAAATATTTTTGGTATTTTTGGTTTATAGATCGGAAAGTAAAAGATTGCAAAGGAAGTAAATAGGAAACTAATATGATCGAAAATAGACCCGGGGGCCATAGGTTTCACTAGAGGCTTCTCTCAAGATAGAAAATATTATGGTGAGTGAACAAATTACTGCCGAGCAATTGATAGAAAAGTGCAAAGTTATGATTATATCTAAGGCAATGATCATGAATATAGGCATCTATCAAGTAGACTGACTCCTGCCTGCATCTACTACTATTACTCCACACATCGACCGACTCCTGCCTACATCTAGAGTATTAAGTTCATGAAGAATTGAGTAAAGCATTAAGTAAGATGACATGATGTGGAGGAATAAACTCAAGTAATATGATGTAAACCCCATCTTTTTATCCTCGACGACAACAATACAATACGTGCCTTGCTGCCCTTAGGAAAGGACACCGCAAGATTGAACCCAAAGCTAACCACTTCTCCCATTGCAAGAAAAACCAATCTAGTTGGCCAAACCAAATCGATAGTTCGAAGAGACTTGCAAAGATATCAAATCATGCATATAAGAATTCAGAGGAGATTCAAATAATATTCATAGATAAGTTGATCATAAATCCACAATTCATCGGATCTCGGCAAACACACCGCAAAATAGTATTACATCGAATAGATCTCCAAGAACAACGAGGAGAACATGTTATTGAGAATCAAAGAGAGAGAAGAAGCCATCTAGCTACTAGATATGGACCCGTAGGTCTGTGGTAAACTACTCACGCTTCATCGGAAGGGCAATGGTGTTGATGTAGAAGCCCTCTGTGATCGAATCCCCCTGCGGCAGGACACCAGAGAAGGCCCCTAGATGGGATCTCACGGGTACGGAAGGTTGCGGCGGTGGAAAATTGTTTTCGTGGCTCTCTTCATTGGTTTTGGAATACTGGAGAATATATAGGTGGAATAAATAGGTTGGTGGAGTCACGAGGGGCCAGTAGTACGCGTCGGTTCTATACAAACGGTTTTTAACCCCTTTCTGCGACAACATTTGGAACCGTCACCAAGTGAGTGTGGGCGATAGGGGGGTCCTTCCCACACGACCCAGAAATCGTCCGGGATAGGCCCTCCCGGGACACCAAATGAGCTCGTGTGCGATTGGGCGAGGCATCGAAACCCAATCATTTCCGTAGGTTTGTACATCCCACACGGTGAATCCCAGAAAAACATTTCCGTAGGTATGTATATCACACACGGTCAATCCAAGTAATACGTTTCCGTTCTTATGTACATCCCACACAGTCAATCCAGGGAAATCTTTTCCGTTCGTATGTACATCCTACATAGTCAGTCCAGGGAAAACGTTTCCGTTCGTATGTACATCCCACACAGTCAATCCAGGGAAAACGTTTCTGTTCATATGTACATCCCACACAGTTTTATGTGTAGGCTCGTGTGTGAAAGGTGTAACTATCACACACGCTCTGCCTTGGTTAACTGTTTGCTTTTATCAACTACATCACACACGATTTGATGAAGAAAACTATGTTGCATTGGGCTATCCATCACAAGCGCTTTTACTGCTAGAACCGTTTGCAAAGTTCAATGACACATTTAGCAGGTTTATTAGTTTACAATTAATAATTCCAGTATTACGCAAATTCACATTTCATATCGAACAGTTGTTTGCCAATTTCATATCAGGCAAATAAATATATTATAACATCACAATACGATAGCTACATGAAAACAACACAGTACAACATATACCTATTCGACTTCATAAGAACAATATATTCATTTCCCTAATCGGGATCATCCAGGCTCGTCTTATCCACCTCTGCTTTCAGTTCAGTAAGAACCTCTTTTGCACTGGCCAATTGGCAAAGTGCCTCCTCCTTCGCCAACACCATCTTAGCAAAGTCTGATTTAAAAAATCTGAGCTCATTCTCCACCTTCCTCTTTTTATCCCGCATCTTCAAATATTCTTCAGCGTTGACAACATTTTCTCTGTTCTCTTCCTCGTACATGCTCTAGAGCTTTGCTAGGCACATCGCTTGCTAATTTGGGCACACAAAAGAGTGTACAGCAGACAGACCACACTTACTGAATCGAGCAATTTTAGTAATTAAACAAAGCCAGTTGACCTAAGCATTGCTCTAACAAAAGACCAGCATTAGAAACAAAGCCTAAGTACGCATAATTTTAACAAATCCGCCGCCGCACCGGCCTATGCATCGCCGGTGTGAGACGAGACGTCGATGACTTGTCCTGGCGACATGCCGCCGTTGGTGGACTACGCGCCCCCCAGCTGAAGTCGACCGCGTCCTCGTCCTCGGTGCCGCCCTCAAGTTTGTAGTACTCGTAGTAGTGGCTGTGCCATAGCTCGCATTGGTACTCCACCGCCGATTCCTCGACGGACAGACTCTTCTCTACCTCGACCTCGGCCACGCGCAACTCCTCCTCTCGGTGCTCCTCGAGCTCCGCCGCCTCTTGCATATCCAGCTCCCGCTCGGCGACCTCATGAGGAAGCAGGTGCTCCATGGCCACCGCCGCCTTTTCGGACGTGGGTTGCATGCTGGAGTCTGAGGTGGCCTGGAATATCTTGGCGTGTGCATCCTCGATCTTGGCATGGATGGCCTCGAACCGGGCCAAGGCGACATCGGCGGCACGGACGGCAGCTCGAGTGGTCTCGGCGTTTGCAGCCGTCGTCGCAGCAGCAACTGCAGCTGTCTGCTGCTGCAGCTGCCTTGTCGGCTGTCGCAGACGCCCTCTTAGCGGAAGCGGCCGCGCTCAATGTGGATGCGGCAGCACTCTCGGCGTAGGCGGCCGCGCTCTCGGCGCAGGCGGCGGCGCTGGGGGGGGGGACGCGGCCATCATACGGGCCTTCACGAAGCGTTTCCACGGCGTCATCTTTGCAAGAAGGGGGTGCGGGAATGGGGATCGGGATTCGTGGATTTGGGGGTTGCCGGCTGTGGAGCAGACGAGCCGGCGAAGCTTAAGCAGGGAGACTTAAATAGACCCAGATATTTTCATCGCAAACGGTTCCTAGAAAACAACTCTGTGTGATGTTGTAGATATTTTTTATTAGTTGTGAAAGACGAATTTGGAGTAAAGTGGCAACGGATGGTGTTTTAAATGAAGGAGAAATTTTGTAGTAGTAATACAACTGTCATGTCAGATTTTGGAAAATTTCAGGGGTCATTTGAACTTTTAAGACATTTAAGTGATTTTCTAGCCATTTAATGACCGTAATTGAAATTTGAACTACATGTACATGCAACAGCTAACCATAACGGTTTGAAAAGTCATATTTTGTGTACTTGTGTGTGATTTAATTCTATGTGCAGTAAATTGGAAGGACTTTTCAAACATATTGGTCTAACGGCTATGACACAATTAAGCATGGAGTGCCATGGAATTTAAATTCCAAAAAGTTAAAAATATATCAGAAACACATGAAACCTTGGTTGATGTAATGTCATGCCACCAAGATGATGTGGTAAAAAATTTGGCATGTGTGATGAAAGTTTGGACACACACCCCTCACAAACCGGAGCAACTCACTAGAAGGCTCGTGGTTCCGAGAGGGAACAATGCATGTTTGATGACGAACGGGAGATAGCTTCCTCTTACAACCTTAAATTTTTTTCTACGTGTAAAATGCACTAGTACAAGTGTCATGTGAAAATTTGGAAAATTTCAGGGGTCATTTGACCTTTTAAAGACATTTAAGTGATTTTTAGCCATTTAATGGCCGTAATTCAAATTTGAACTACATGTACATGCAACGGCTAACCATAACGGTTTGAAAAATCATATTTGTGTACTTGTGTGCGAGTTAATTCCATGTGCAGTAAATTAGAAGGAATTTTCAAACATATTTGTCTTACGACATGGACACATGCATATGTATGCATGGAGTGCCATGGCATTTAAATTCCAAATAATTAAAAAAATATCAGAAACACATGTAACCTTGGTTGATGTAATGTCATGCCACCAAGATGATGTGGTAAATTTTTTGGCATGTTGACGAAAGTTTGGACACACACCCCTCACAAACCGGAGCAACTCACTAGAAGGCTCATGGTTCCGAGAGGGAACAATGCATGTTTGATGACGAACGGGAGATAGCTTCCTCTTACGGCCTTCAGTTTTTTCTACGTTTAACGTGCACTACTACAACTTTAATGTGAACATTTGGAAAATTCTAGGGGTCATTTGACCTTTTAAAGACATTTAAGTGATTTTCTAGCCATTTAATGACTGTAATTCAAATTTGAACTACATCTACATGCAACGCCTAACCATAAAGGTTTGAAAAATCATATTTGTGTACTTGTGTGCGCGTTAATTCCATGTGCAGTAAATTAGAAGGAATTTTCAAACATATTTGTCTCACGATATGGACACATGCATATGTATGCATGGAGTGCCATGGCATTTAAATTCCAAAAAATTAAAAAAATATCAGAAATACATGAAACCTTGATTGATGTAATGTCATGCCACCAAGATGATGTGGTAAAAAAATTGGCATGTGTGACGAAAGTTTGGACACACACCCCTCACAAACCGGAGAAACTCACTAGAAGGCTCGTGGTTCCGAGAGGGAACAATGCATGTTTGATGACGACGGGAGATAGCTTCCTCTTACGGCCTTCAAATTGTTTCTACGTTTAACGTGCACCACTATAACTATAATGTGAAAATTAGGGAAATTCTATGGGTCATTTGACCTTTTAAAGACATTTAAGTGATTTTCTAGCCATTTAATGACCGTAATTCAAATTTGAACTACATCTACATGCAATGGCTAACCATAACGGTTTGAAAAATCATATTGATGTACTTGTGTGCAAGTTAATTCCATGTGCAGTAAATTAGAAGGAATTTTCAAACATATTGGTTTCACGACATGGACACATGCATATGTATGCATGGAGTGACATGGCATTTTAATTCCAAAAAACTAAAAAATATAAAAAACACATGAAACCTTGCTTGATGTAATGTCATGCCACCAAGATGATGTGGTAAAAAATTGGCATGTTTGACGAAAGTTTGGACACACACACGCCTCACAAACCGGAGCAACTCACTAGAAGGCTCGTGGTTTCAAGAGGGAACAATGCATGTTTGATGACGAACAGGAGATAGCTTCCTCTTACGGCCTTCAATTTTTTTCTATGTTTAACACGCACTAATACAACTGTACTATGAAAATTTGGAAAATTCTAGCAGTCATTTGACCTTTTAAAGACATTTAAGTGATTTTCTAGCCATTTAATGACCGTAATTCAAATTTGAACTACATCTACATGCAACGATTAACCATAACGGTTTGAAAAATCATATTTGTGTACTTGTGTGTGAGTTAATTCCATGTGTATTAAAATAGAAGGAATTTTCAAACATATTGGTCTCACGGCATGGGCACATGCATATGTATGCATGGAGTGACATGGCATTTTAATTCCAAAAAATTTAAAAAATATCAGAAACACATGAAACCTTGCTTGATGTAATGTCATGCCACCAAGATGATGTCGTAAAAAAATTGGCATGTTTGCCGAAAGTTTGGACACACGCCCCTCACAAACCAGAGCAACTCACTAGAAGGCTCGTGGTTCCGAGAGGGAACAATGCATGTTTGATGACGAACAAGAGATAGCTTCCTCTTACGACCTTCAATTTTTTTCTACGTTTAACATGCACTACTATAACTGTAATGTGAAAATTAGGGAAATTCTATGGGTCATTTGACCTTTTAAAGACATTTAAGTAATTTTCTAGCCATTTAATGACCGTAATTCAAATTTGAACTACATCTACATGCAACGCCTAACCATAACGGTTTGAAAAATCATATTTGTGTACTTGTGTGCGAGTTAATTCCATGTGCAGTAAATTAGAAGGAACTTTCAAACATATTCGTCTCACGGCATGGACACATGCTTATGTATTCATGGAGTGCCATGGCATTTTAATTCCAAAAAATTAAAAAATGATCAAAAAAACATGAAACCTTGCTTGATGTAATGTCATGCCACCAAGATGTGGTAAAAAATTGGCATGTTTGATGAAAGTTTGGACACACACCCCGCACTAACCGGAGCAACTCACTAGAAGGCTCGTGGTTTCGAGAGGGAACAATGCATGTTTGATGACGAACAGGAGATAGCTTCCTCTTATGGCCTTCAATTTTTTTTCTATGTTTAACGTGCACTAATACAACTGTACTGTGAAAATTTGGAAAATTCTAGCGGTCATTTGACCTTTTAAAGACATTTAAGTGATTTTCTAGCCATTTAATGACTGTAATTCAAATTTGAACTACATCTACATGCAACGGCTAACCATAATGGTTTGAAAAATCATATTTGTGTACTTGTGTGCAAGTTAATTCCATGTGCAGTAAAATAGAAGGAATTTTCAAACATATTGGTCTCACGGCATGGGCACATGCATGGAGTGCCATGGCATTTTAATTCCAAAAAATTAAAAAATGATTAGAAAAACATGAAACCTTGCTTAATGTAATGTCGTGCCACGAAGATGATGTGGTAAAAAAATTGGCCTGTTTGACGAAAGTTTGGACACCCCCCTCATTAACCGGTGCAACTCACTAGAAGGTTCATGGTCCCGAGAGGGAACAATGCATGTTTGATGACGAACGGGAGATAGCTTCCTCTTACGGCCTTCAAATTTTTTCTATGTTTAACGTGCACTAATACAAATGTCATGTGGAAATTTGGAAAATTTCAGGGGTCATTTGACCTTTTAAAGACATATAAGTGATTTTCTAGCCTTTTAATGACCGTAATTCAAATTTGAACTACATCTACATGCAACAGTTAACCATAACGGTTTGAAAAATCATATTTTTGTGTACTTGTGTGCAAATTAAAAATCATCAGACGACGAAAATATCTGGTGTTGAAAAAAGAAACCGTAAAGATCTGGCAAGACAACCGACACCCACATGATTGACACTCTATCTCGCGGCTCGAGGTTTGGTAGGTGAGTGGCGGGGATCAATAATCTGACACGGTTCTGTATTGGAAACCGTCAGCTATTATATTCACACACGGATTTTGCTGCGGGAATCATGTGTAATCAAACTACAGTACTCGTAAATTCTGGCGACCGGCGTTTATACTGTTCCCGTCCATCTAGATTCCAGCCGCCAATAAATACTACCTTGCTCACGTCGTCCCACTTGCATTCTCATCTACATCCTCCCCTCGCTCGCCCTCTCTCTCTCAAATCTCTGCCATGGCGCCGCCGGTCTGCCCACGCACCGACGAGGAGTCGCCATCCCGTGAGGACGCTCACTCGAATAGCTGCGACGAGGACCCCTACGCGCCGCCGGACGAGGTTGCGCCGGACCCCCCAACTTTGGATTGGTTTTGGGGCCAGTACAACCTTTGTCTGTGGAAGTCCCTGCTGCCGGCTGAGAAAGCCAGGCAAGTGGCGTTCAAGAGGGAGATGGCGGAGGAGGAAGCCAGGTACCAGGCGGCCTGTGAAGCCCGTGATGCCGCCTGGAAAAAGGAGGTGGCGGAGCTTTGGGGGCGGGCGCGTCGTCATGCGGAGGAGGTTTACGAAGACGGGTACTTCGCGAGGAAGGTCAAAGGCGCTGGGCGCCTCGTCGGTGCGTGGAGGTGGGCCGATAAGCTCCAGCGTGCCACCGACGAGGAGCTCCGGTGGGCGCCCAACGAAATGGTAAGATCGTTCATGCTCGTCCGCCAGCAAGAGGCAGAGCGATACGTCAAGCACTGCGAGGCGGAGTACTGCCTCCGCACTGGGAAGACGCCGCACACCAGGGAGCTGCTGGCGAGGGGCTGCCGGAATAGTGGCCCCAGGAGGGATTATTAGTTTTAGTATTGTTCGTTTTCAATTTTATGCATTGTACCTAGTAGTTAAGTATCATCACGCACTGGTGCGCGTCGGTTCTGAACAAACAGTTTTAACCCCTTTCCGCGACGGCCTTCGGAACCGTCACCAAGTGAGTGTGTGCGATAGGGGGTCCTTCCAAACGACCCAGAAACCGTCGGGGATATGGAACAGTGATCCAGAGGCCTTCCAAAATGTAACCGTGTGCGATGCAGCACACACTAAATTCTTTTGCACGTGTGGTATCGGTGATTAAGTGTTTCTAATGACGCAGTGAAACGACACGGTCTGTCGTAACGAACCGTTTGGGAAACAGTATGTAAGGCACACGGGCCAACATATGAAGTGTGTGTGATTTGTGCCCTATCGCACACGAGTTTTCTGCGTAACCCGTCTGCCATGCTAGACTCCATCGCACATGTTTTCCAACAATTATTGTCTGCGATAATGTTCTATCACAAATGGTTCAGGAGTCCCTTCGCACACATACAAGTGCTGCAGACCGTTTGTGATTTGTTACGTATCACCGACGGTTGCCGCAAGAGTGACGTGTGCTTTTCGTTTGGGATCCCACACGTTTCCTGAAAAAAATATGACTGGGAGTGTATTTTGCATTGGGCACGATTTACTCCCAGTTCTCGTGTGCGAAAACGCGATATCACAAACGGTTCCGGAGAACCTACGCACACGTAGTAGCGCTGCGAATCATTTGCGATCTGCTGTGTATCACCGATGGTTCCAATACGTTTGACGTATGCTTTCTGACGTGGATCGCACACACTCATTTAGTTGAACCGTGTGCGGAGCAATTGCCAGGTTAAAACAAACATATCCCATTTTGAATCGGAACGCAAAAAGAAAATTCGCCACAATATGCAATTGAACAAATAAACAAAAATATCCCATTTTGAATCGGCACGCAAAAAGCAAATTCACCACAATATTCAATTGAACAAATAGTGTCCACAGGAGAACATTCATCAGATTTCGCAACAATTTCAGTTGAACATATGGTAGCTAAATTCCAATGATTTGTCCACACATATATGCATTACATAATTAATCATAGTATACGAAATACGAAGACCTCATCAGATGGAAAACAGTGGATCCATGCATTATATGTTTAGCGGCTAATTCTTACTCAATGTTTCAGGAGAACGCATGCTGAAATCTTCATTATCACCAGCGGGATTGATGTAGTGATCCAGGAAGAAGTCGCTGATAAATCTCCGAACCATCAGCAATTCACCAGCCGGGAGCGGTTCAGGGGTCCTCGGTTTTAAGATGAGCTACAATATTTTTAAGATCAGAATGTGCCATATGAGTGGAGTAGAAGATATTAATTAAGATAGACTTACTGGTACTAATTCACGAGGATCGTCACAACTATCAGCAGATTTGCAGATGGAGATCATGTGTCTGCAAACATAGTATCCACAAAGGTTGGTCCCTGCTTCTTGCTGAGGACACTGAATTTTTTTGTACAAAATTAGTCATGTATTTGTCCTGTTAGGAACAACCTAACCGGTGTTAGATGTATTATTTTTTCTTTGGACAAAATAGAAAGAGGTTTATTTAGAAGCTTGAACATTTGACTAGCGTAAGGAAAGGTATTTGCAGACTGTTGGATAAATTTTCCAAAAATAATGGATTTTGGTGGGTTACCGGAGAAATGATCTCGTGCTGTAGAGGTAGTTTCCTCTTGAACAGGTTCCCTGTTTTAGTTTCCCACAATGCGAGCACACTGTAAATGATGATGAATTTTGACAACCTCAATTATTGAACCAGATATGAATGCAAATTAATTTCAACATCATAGAATTCAATACCTATCCAAGAATTGCTGAAGATGCGTCAGGTCCTGAGCGTTCGTTGACTCTCTGAGAGAATCGATGTAGTAAACTGTGTTCTTGTTTGGAACAATGAATACCAATATCCAGTGATTGCTACATATTAAGAAAGTCATGAACTTATGAATGATGTTGAAATCTGGAAGACAATCAGTGTATGCGTGGTTGTTTACTTGACTTACCCTTCATGATATGGCCAGAGAAATGATTCTGCATGGGACGTGTTTTCGAAGATACGGACGACCGTGTTAACGGCCCAGTCCCGTTGGTCCTTTTCATGTAATGTTGTGCCATTTGCTAATGCAGGATCTATGAAATACACACTCTCACTTTGTCTTCTCTGCGCGTTCAATCCCCTGATAGGAATAAAATGCAGTTAGCTGTTTATCATTTACAGCCTTGTATGGAGAAGTTGATCAGAGTTTGTTAAGTACTTACTGTTGGGGAACGTAGTAATTTCAAAAAATTTCCTACGCACACGCAAGATCATGGTGATGCATAGCAACGAGAGGGGAGAGTGTTGTCCACGTACCCTCGTAGACCGACAGCGAAAGCGTTATCACAACGCGGTTGATGTAGTCGTACGTCTTCACGATCCGACCGATCAAGTACCGAACGCACGGCACCTCCAAGTTCTACACACGTTCAGCTCGATGAATTCCCTCGAACTCCGATCCAGCCGAGTGTTGAGGGAGAGTTTCGTCAGCACGACGGCGTGGTGACGATGATGATGTTCCACCGACGCAGGGCTTCGCCTAAGCTCCGCGACGGTATTATCGAGGTGTAATCTGGTGGAGGGGGGCACCGCACATGGCTAAAATATCGTATATCAAGTGTGTCCATGGGGTGCCCCTGCCCCCGTATATAAAGGAGCAAGGGAGGAGGAGGCCGGCCCTAGGAGGGGGCGCACCAAGTGTGGAGTCCTACTAGGACTCCCTAGTCCTAGTAGGATTCCACCTCCCATATGGAATAGGAAAAGAGGAAGGGAAAAAGAGAAGGAAGGAAGGGGGCGCCCCCTTCCCTAGTCCAATTCGGACCAGACCAAGGGGAGGGGTGCGGCCACCCTTGAGGCCCTTTTCCTTCTTTCCCGTATGGCCCAATAAGGCCCAATACGTATTCCCGTAACTCTCCGGTACTCCGAAAAATACCCGAATCACTCGGAACCTTTCCGAAGTCCGAATATAGTCGTCCAATATATCGATCTTTACGTCTCGACCATTTCGAGACTCCTTGTCATGTCCCCGATCTCATCCGGGACTCCAAACGCCTTCGGTACATCAACATACATAAACTCATAATAAAATTGTCATTGTAACTTTAAGCGTGCGGACCCTTTGGGTTCGAGAACTATGTAGACATGACCGAGACACCTCTCCGGTCAATAACCAATAGCGGGACCTGGATGCCCATATTGGCTCCCACATATTCTACGAAGATCTTTATCGGTCAGACCGCATAACAACATACGTTGTTCCCTTTGTCATCGGTATGTTACTTGCCCGAGATTCGATCGTCGGTATCTCGATACCTAGTTCAATCTCGTTACCGGCAAGTCTCTTTACTCGTTCCGTAATACATCATCCCGCAACTAATTCATTAGTCACAATGCTTGCAAGGCTTATAGTGATGTGCATTACTGAGTGGGCCCAGAGATACCTCTCCGACAATCGGAGTGACAAATCCTAATCTCGAAATACGCCAAACCCAACAAGTACCTTTGGAGACACCTGTAGAGCACCTTTATAATCACCCAGTTACGTTGTGACGTTTGGTAGCACACAAAGTGTTCCTCCGGTAAACGGGAGTTGCATAATCTCATAGTCATAGGAACATGTATAAGTCATGAAGAAAGCAATAGCAACATACTAAACGATCGGGTGCTAAGCTAACGGAATGGGTCAAGTCAATCACGTCATTCTCCTAATGAGGTGATCTCGTTAATCAAATGACAACTCATGTCTATGGCTAGGAAACATAACCATCTTTGATTAACGAGCTAGTCAAGTAGAGGCATACTAGTGACACACTGTTTGTCTATGTATTCACACATGTATTATGTTTCCGGTTAATACAATTCTAGCATGAATAATAAACATTTATCATGATATAAGGAAATAAATAATACTTTATTATTGCCTCTAGGGCATATTTCCTTCAGTCTCCCACTTGCACTAGAGTCAATAATCTAGTTCACATCGCCATGTGATTTAACATCAATAATTCGCATCACCATGTGATTAACACCCATAGTTCACATCTCTATGTGACCAACACTCAAAGGGTTTACTAGAGTCAATAATCTAGTTCACATCGCTATGTGATTAACACCCAAAGAGTACTAAGGTGTGATCATGTTTTGATTGTGAGATAATTTTAGTCAACGGGTCTGTCACATTCAGATCCGTAAGTATTTTGCAAATTTTTATGTCTACAATGCTCTACACGGAGCTACTCTAGCTAATTGCTCCCACTTTCAATATGTATCTAGACCGAGACTTAGAGTCATCTAGATTAGTGTCAAAACTTGCATCGACGTAACCCTTTACGACGAACCTTTTGTCACTTCCATAATCAAGAAACATATCCTTATTCCACTAAGGATAATTTTGACCGCTGTCCAGTGATCTACTCCTAGATCACTATTGTACTCCCTTGCCAAAATCAGTGTAGGGTATACAATAGATCTGGTACACAGCATGGCATATTTTATAGAACCTATGGCCAAGGCATAGGGAATGACTTTCATTCTCTTTCTATCTTCTGCCGTGGTCGGGCTTTGAGTCTTACTCAATTTCACACCTTGTAACACAGGCAAGAACTCTTTCTTTGACTGTTCTATTTTGAACTACTTCAAAATCTTGTTAAGGTATGTACTCATTGAAAAAACTTATCAAGCGTCTTGATCTATCTCTATAGATCTTGATGCTCAATATGTAAGTAGCTTCACCGAGGAATTTCTTTGAAAAACTCCAATCAAACACTCCTTTATGCTTTGCAGAATAATTCTACATTATTTCCGATCAACAATATGTCATTCACATATACTTATCAGAAATGCTGTAGTGCTCCCACTCACTTTCTTGTAAATACAGGCTTCACCGCAAGTCTGTATAAAACTATATCCTTTGATCAACTTATCAAAGCGTATATTCCAACTCCGAGATGCTTGCACCAGTCCATAGATGGATCGCTGGAGCTTGCATATTTTGTTAGCACTTTTAGGATTGACAAAACCTCCTGGTTGCATCATATACAACTCTTCTTTAATAAATCCATTAAGGAATGTAGTTTTGTTTATCCATTTGCCAGATTTCATAAAATGCGGCAATTGCTAACATGATTCAGACAGACTTTAAGCATAGATACGAGTGAGAAACTCTCTCATCGTAGTCAACACCTTGAACTTGTCGAAAACCTTTTGCGACAATTCTAGCTTTGTAGATAGTAACACTACTATCAGCGTCCGTCTTCCTCTTGAAGATCCATTTAATCTCAATGGCTCGCCGATCATTGGGCAAGTCAATCAAAGTCCACACTTTGTTCTCATATATGGATCTTATCTCAGATTTCATGGCCTCAAGCCATTTTGCGGAATCTGGGCTCATCATCGCTTCCTCATAGTTCGTAGGTTCGTCATGGTCATACAGGATTACCGTACCACTCTGGTGCGGATCTTACTCTGGTTGACCTACGAGGTTCAGTAATAACTTGATCTGAAGTTTCATGATCATCATCATTAACTTCCTCACTAATTGGTGTAGGAGTCACAGGAACAGATTTCTGTGATGAACTACTTTCCAATAAGGGAGCAGGTACAGTTACCTCATCAAGTTCTACTTCCCTCCCACTCACTTCTTTCGAGAGAAACTCCTTCTCTAGAAAGGATCCATACTAAGCAACAAAGGTCTTGCCTTCGGATCTGTGATAGAAGGTGTACCCAACTGTCTCCTTTGGGTATCCTATGAAGACACATTTCTCCGATTTGGGTTTGAGCTTATCAGGATGAAACTTTTTCACATAAGCATTGCAACCCTAAATTTTAAGAAACGACAACTTTGGTTTCTTGCTAAACCTCAGTTCATAAGGTGTCGTCTCAACGGATTTTGATGGTGCCCTATTTAACGTGAATGCAGCTGTCACTAATGCATATCCCCAAAACGATAGTGGTAGATCGGTAAGATACATCATATATCGCACCATATCTAATAAAGTACGATTACGACGTTCGGACACACCATTACACCATGGTGTTCCAGGTGGCGTGAGTAGTGAAAACTATTTCACATTGTTTTTTAACTGAAGGACAAACTCGTAACTCAAATACTCTTCTCTACGATCAGATCGTAGAAACTTTATTTTTCTTGTTACGATGATTTTCCACTTCACTCTGAAATTATATGAACTTTTCAAATGTTTCAGACTTATGTTTCATTAAGTAGATATACCCATATCTGCTCAAATCATCTGTGAAGGTGAGAAAATAACGATATCCGCCACGAGCCTCAATATTCATTGGACCACATACATCTGTATGTATGACTTCCAACAAATCTGTTGCTCTCTCCATAGTTCCGGAGAACGGCGTTTTAGTCATCTTGCCCATGAGGCACGGTTCGCAAGTATCAAGTGATTCATAATCAAGTGATTCCAAAATCCCATCAGTATGGAGTTTCTTCATGCGCTTTACACCAATATGACCTAAACGGCAGTGCCACAAATAAGTTGCACTATCATTATTAACTTTGCATCTTTTGGCTTCAATATTATGATTATGTGTATCACTACGATCGAGATCCAACAAACCATTTTCGTTGGTGTGTATGACCATAGAAGGTTTTTATTCATGTAAACAGAACAACAATTGTTCTCTAACTTAAATGAATAACCGTATTGCAATAAACATGATCAAATCATATTCATGCTCAACGCAAACACCAAATAACACTTATTTAGTTTCAACACTAATCCCGAAAGTATAGGGAGTGTGCGATGATGATCATATCAATCTTGGAACTACTTCCAACACACATCGTCACCTCTCCTTTACTAGTCTCTCTTTATTCTGCAACTCCCGTTTTCGAGTTACTACTCTTAGCAACTGAACCAGTATCAAATACCGAGGGGTTGCTATAAACACTAGTAAAGTACACATCAATAACATGTATATCCAATATACCTTTGTTCACTTTGCCATCCTTCTTATCCACCAAATAGTTGGGGTAGTTCCGCTTCCAGTGACCAGTCCCTTTGCAGTAGAAGCACTTAGTCTCAGGCTTAGGACCAGACTTAGGCTTCTTCACTTGAGCAGCAACTTGCTTGCCGTTCTTCTTGAAGTTCCCCTTCTTCCCTTTGCCCTTTTCTTGAAACTAGTGGTCTCGTCAACCATCAACACTTGATGTTTTTCTTGATTTCTACCTTCGTCGATTTCAGCATCACGAAGAGCTCGGGAATTACTTTCGTCATCCCTTGCATACTATAGTTCATCACGAAGTTCTACTAACTTGGTGATGGTGACTAGAGAATTCTGTCAATCACTATTTTATCTGGAAGATTAACTCCCACTTGATTCAAGCGATTGTAGTACCCAGACAATCTGAGCACATGCTCACTAGTTGAGCGATTCTCCTCCATCTTTTAGCTATAGAACTTGTTGGAGACTTCATATCTCTCAACTCGGGTATTTGCTTGAAATATTAACTTCAACTCCTGGAACATCTCATATGGTCCATGACGTTCAAAACGTCTTTGAAGTCCCGATTCTAAGCCGTTAAGCATGGTGCACTAAACTATCAAGTAGTCATCATATTGAGCTAGCCAAACGTTCATAACGTCTGCATCTGCTCCTGCAATAGGTCTGTCACCTAGCGGTGCATCAAGGACATAATTTTTCTGTGCAGCAATGAGGATAATCCTCAGATCACGGATCCAATCCGCATCTTTGCTACTAACATCTTTCAACATAATTTTTCTCTAGGAACATATCAAAAATAAACACAGGGAAGCAACAACGCGAGCTATTGATCTACAACATAATTTGCAAAATACTATCAGGACTAAGTTCATGATAAATTTAAGTTCAATTAATCATATTACTTAAGAACTCCCACTTAGATAGACATCCCTCTAATCATCTAAGTGATTACGTGATCCAAATCAACTAAACCATGTCCGATCATCACGTGAGATGGAGTAGTTTCAATGGTGAACATCACTATGTTGATCATATCTACTATATGATTCACGCTCGACCTTTCGGTCTCTGTGTTCCGAGGCCATATCTGCATATGCTAGGCTCGTCAAGTTTAACCTGAGTATTCCGCGTGTGCAACTGTTTTGCACCCGTTGTATTTGAACGTAGAGCCTATCACACCCGATCATCACGTGGTGTCTCAGCACGAAGAACTTTTGCAACGGTGCATACTCAGGGAGAACACTTTTATCTTGAAATTTTAGTGAGAGATCATCTTATAATGCTACCGTCAATCAAAGCAAGATAAGATGCATAAAGGATTAACATCACATGCAATCAATATAAGTGATATGATATGGCCATCATCATCTTGTGCTTGTGATCTCCATCTCCGAAGCACCGTGCTCGTGATCTCCATCTCCGAAGCACCGTCATGATCACCATCGTCACCGGCGCGACACCTTGATCTCCATCGTAGTATCGTTGTCGTCTCGCCAACTTATTGCTTTTACGACTATCGCTACCGCTTAGTGATAAAGTAAAACTATTACATGGCGATTGCATCTCATACAATAAAGCGACAACCATATGGCTCCTGCCAGTTGCCGATAACTCGGTTACAAAACATGATCATCTCATACAACAAATTATATCACATCATGTCTTGACCATATCACATCACAACATGCCCTGCAAAAACAAGTTAGACGTCCTCTACTTTGTTGTTGCATGTTTTACGTGGCTGCTACGGGCTTAGCAAGAACCGTTCTTACCTACGCATCAAAACCACAACGATAGTTTGTCAAGTTGTTGCTGTTTTAACCTTCGCAAGGACCGGGCGTAGCCACACTCGGTTCAACTAAAGTGAGAGAGACAGACACCCGCCAGTCACCTTTAAGCAACGAGTGCTCCGAACGGTGAAACCAGTCTCGCGTAAGCGTACGCGTAATGTCGGTCCGGGCCGCTTCATCTCACAATACCGCTGAACCAAAGTATGACATGCTGGTAAGCAGTATGACTTATATCGCCCACAACTCACTTGTGTTCTACTCGTGCATAGCATCAACGCATAAAACCAGGCTCGGATGCCACTGTTGGGGAACGTAGTAATTTCAAAAAAATTCCTACGCACACGCAAGATCATGGTGATGCATAGCAACGAGAGGGGAGAGTGTTGTCCACGTACCCTCATAGACCGACAGCGGAAGCGTTATCACAACGCGGTTGATGTAGTCGTACGTCTTCACGATCCGACCGATCAAGTACCGAACGCACGGCACCTCCAAGTTCTACACACGTTCAGCTCGATGACGTCCCTCGAACTCCGATCCAGCCGAGTGTTGAGGGAGAGTTTCGTCAGCACGACGGCGTGGTGACGATGATAATGTTCCACCGACGCAGGGCTTCGCCTAAGCTCCGCGATGGTATTATCGAGGTGTAATCTGGTGGAGGGGGGCACCGCACACGGCTAAAATATCGTATATCAAGTGTGTCCATGGGGTGCCCCCTGCCCCCGTATATAAAGGAGCAAGGGAGGAGGAGGCCGGCCCTAGGAGGGGGCGCACCAAGTGTGGAGTCCTACTAGGACTCCCTAGTCCTAGTAGGATTCCACCTCCCATATGGAATAGGAAAAGAGGAAGGGAAAAAGAGAAGGAAGGAAGGGGGCGCCCCCCTTCCCTAGTCCAATTCGGACCAAACCAAGGGGAGGGGTGCGGCCACCCTTGAGGCCCTTTTCCTTCTTTCCCGTATGGCCCAATAAGGCCCAATACGTATTCCCGTAACTCTCCGGTACTCCGAAAAATACCCGAATCACTCGGAACCTTTCCGAAGTCTGAATATAGTCGTCCAATATATCGATCTTTACGTCTCGACCATTTCAAGACTCCTCATCATGTCCCCGATCTCATCCGGGACTCCGAACTCCTTCGGTACATCAACATACATAAACTCATAATAAAACTGTCATCGTAACTTTAAGCGTGCGGACCCTTTGGGTTCGAGAACTATGTAGACGTGACCGAGACACTTCTCCGGTCAATAACCAATAGCGGGACCTGGATGCCCATATTGGCTCCCACATATTCTACGAAGATCTTTATCGGTCAGACCGCATAACAACATACGTTGTTCCCTTTGTCATCGGTATGTTACTTGCCCGAGATTCGATCGTCGGTATCTCGATACCTAGTTCAATCTCGTTACCGGCAAGTCTCTTTACTCGTTCCGTAATACATCATCCCGCAACTAATTCATTAGTCACAATGCTTGCAAGGCTTATAGTGATGTGCATTACTGAGTGGGCCCAGAGATACCTCTCCGACAATCGGAGTGACAAATCCTAATCTCGAAATACGCCAACCCAACAAGTACCTTTGAAGACACCTGTAGAGCACCTTTATAATCACCCAGTTACGTTGTGACGTTTGGTAGCACACAAAGTGTTCCTCCGGTAAACGGGAGTTGCATAATCTCATAGTCATAGGAACATGTATAAGTCATGAAGAAAGCAATAGCAACATACTAAACGATCGGGTGCTAAGCTAACGGAATGGGTCAAGTCAATCACGTCATTCTCCTAATGAGGTGATCTCGTTAATCAAATGACAACTCATGTCTATGGCTAGGAAACATAACCATCTTTGATTAACGAGCTAGTCAAGTAGAGGCATACTAGTGACACACTGTTTGTCTATGTATTCACACATGTATTATGTTTTCGGTTAATACAATTCTAGCATGAATAATAAACATTTATCATGATATAAGGAATAAATAATACTTTATTATTGCCTCTAGGGCGTATTTCCTTCACTTACAAAATCACGCATCTAACAAGAGTGGCATCGAGCATGTTGAAGTTGAAGAAGAGATGTAAGTCCTCGAAACTCACAATGATGGAACCAACATCGTGTCGGAAATGATCTCTGTTGTAGTGGACTTGCAAATGGTGATGACCTTCTGACATTTGATCCATGCAATATTCATGTAACTCGCGACAACTGGAGCTGCACTCATCAAAGTATTCACCAACAAGAAATGGCTGGCCATGGATGTAATTGCGTGCTTCAAGTACGTCTGCTTTTCTTTTAGCAAGCAACAATTCTACTTGTTGATACGTCTCCAACGTATCTATAATTTTTGATTGCTCCATGCTATATTATCTTCTGTTTTGGACATTATTGGGCTTTATTATTCACTTTTATATTATTTTTGGGACTAACCTATTAACCGAAGGCCCAGCTCAGAATTGCTGTTTTTTTGCCTATTTCAGTGTTCCGCAGAAAAAGAATATCAAACGGAGTCCAAACGGAATGAAACCTTCAGGAACGTGATTTTTGGAACGAACAAGATCCAGGAGACTTGGACCCTACGTCAAGAAACAAAGGAGGAGGCCACGAGGTAGGGGGGCGCGCCCTCCACCCTCGTAGGCCCCATGTTGCTCCACCGACGTACTCCTTCCTCCTATATATACCTACGTACCCCCAAACGATCAGATACGGAGCCAAAAACCTAATTCCACCGCCGCAACCTTCTGTACCTACGAGATCCCATCTTGGGGCCTGTTTCGAAGCTCCGCCGGAAGGGGCATCGATCACAGAGGGCTTCTACATCATCACCATAGCCCCTCCGATGAAGTGTGAGTAGTTTACCTCAGACCTTCGGGTCCATAGTTATTAGCTAGATGGCTTCTTCTCTGTTTTTGCATCTCAATACAATGTTCTCCCCCTCTCTCGTGGACATTTATTCGATGTAATCTTCTTTTGCGGTGGGTTTGTTGAGACCGATGAATTGTGGGTTTATGATCAAGTTTATCTATGAACAATATTTGAATCTTTTCTGAATTCTTTTATGTATGATTGGTTATCTTTGCAAGTCTCTTCGAATTATCAGTTTGGTTTGGCCTACTAGATTGATCTTTCTTGCAATGGGAGAAGTGCTTAGCTTTGGGTTCAATCTTGCGGTGTCCTTTCCCAGTGACAGTAGGGGCAGCAAGGCACATATTGTATTGTTGCCATCGAGGAAACAAGATGGTTTCTTTTACCATATTGCATGAATTCATCCCTCTACATCATGTCATCTTGCTTAAGGCGTTACTATGTTTTTATGAACTTAATACTCTAGATGCATGCTGGATAGCGGTCGATGAGTGGAGTAATAGTAGTAGATGCAAGCAGGAGTCGGTCTATTTGTCTCGGACGTGATGCCTATATACATGATCATACCTAGATATTCTCATAACTATGCTCAATTCTGTCAATTGCTCAACAATAATTTGTTCACCCACCGTAAAATACTTATGCTCTTGAGAGAAGCCACTAGTGAAACCTATGGCCCCCGGGTCTATCTTCATCATATTAATCTTCCAACACTTAGTTATTTCCTTTGCTTTTTTACTTTGCCTTTTATTTTACTTTGCATCTTTATCACAAAAATACCAAAAATATTATCCTATCATATCTATCAGATCTCACTCTCGTAAGTGACCGTGTAGGGATTGACAACCCCTTATCGCGTTGGTTGCGAGGATTTATTTGTTTGTGCAGGTGTGAGGGACTCGCGCGTAGCCTCCTACTGGATTGATACCTTGGTTCTCAAAAACTGAGGGAAATACTTACGCTACTTTGCTGCATCACCCTTTCCTCTTCAAGGGAAAACCAACGCAGTGCTCAAGAGGTAGCAAGAAGGATTTCTGGCGCCGTTGCCGGGGAGGTCTACTCGAAAGTCAACATACCAAGTACCCATCACAACCCTTATCTCCCGCATTACATTATTTGCCATTTGCCTCTCGTTTTCCTCTCCCCCACTTCACCCTTGCCGTTTTATTCGCCCTCTCTTTTCTGTTCGTTTCTTTTTCATTTGCTTGCCTTGCCATCATGGCTAGTCCTTTATCTTCTCCGTTGTCCCCCGAAAATGAGGTTCTCAATTTTAAACAAAGGGAGGGAGAAAATCTAAAAGACGCTTGGTATAGAATTTGCAATGCTCAAAATAGATCTACCAGGAAGCAATCTACTTCCGTTCTTCTCCGCAATTTTTATGTAGGTGCTAATCCTTGGTATAGATACATTCTTGACACCATTACCGGAGGGAATTTCTTAGGTAGCCATACTTTTGATTCTTATAATGCTATGATAGATTTATTTGGCTCACCACCTCTCTTGGTTAATGGAACTATTTTAACTTTGGAGCATGTAATGCAAAGACTTGAAATTATTGAAAATAAAGTTGCTACCATAGAGCTAATTGAAAATTTGGATAAACAGATCCACAACCAAATTACCCAATATGGATCTAAGGTAGGAGTCACCTTGAAAAATATTAAGGAAAAGGGACCCATAGTTAATGAAAGACTAAATCAAGATTCCACTAGAATCGATAAACTTGAGGGTATCATTGCCAACTTGGAAACCGCTTTTTCTTCCGTAAAGAATACTCCTAGTCCTCCCACTAAAATTGCCAAGCTTATGTATGTTCCTAAAAATAAGGGTGAATCCTCTAGTAAGGAAACTGCGGATCTCAAATCTATAACTATTCATCCCAATCTTTTTATTATCATTAAGAAACCATTTGCTACAAATGATTTTTTCGATCTTGTTCCTAAAAGTTTGATAATTAATAGAAAGAAAGTGACTCTAAAGAATGATAGATGTCTTATTGAAGAATTACCCACCAAAGATGGCAATACCTAGATCTATCCTTGCTTTTTATGCCTAGCTAGGGGCGTTAAACGATAGCGCTTGTTGGGAGGCAACCCAATTTTATTTTTATTTTTTTGCTTTTTGCTTCTGTTTAGGAATTAATATTTGTTCTAGCCTCTGGTTAGATATGTTTATATGTTTTAATTAGTGTTTGTGACAAGTTAAACCTATAGGATCTTCTTGGATGATAGTTATTTGATCTTGCAGAAATTTCCAGAAACTTTCTGTTCACGAAAATAATTGTTAAAAATCACCAGAACGTGATAAAATATTGATTCTAATTGCTTCTGATCAATAAACAAATTTTCTAGGTCTTCCTATTTTGGATGATTTATTGGAGTTCCAGAAGTTTGCGTTAGTTACAGATTGCTACAGACTGTTCTGTTTTTGACAGATTCTGTTTTTCGTGTGTTGTTTGCTTATTTTGATGAATCTATGGCTAGTAAAATAGTTTATAAACCATAGAGAAGTTGGAATACAGTAGGTTTAACACCAATATAAATAAAGAATGAGTTCATTACAGTACCTTGAAGTGGTCTTTTGTTTTCTTTCGCTAACGGAGCTCACGAGATTTTCTGCTAAGTTTTGTGTTGTGAAGTTTTCAAGTTTTGGGTGAAAGATTTGATGGATTATGGAACAAGGAGTGGCAAGAGCCTAAGCTTGGGGATGCCCATGGCACCCCCAAGATAATCTAAATACACCATAAAGCCAAATCTTGGAGATGCCCCGGAAGGCATCCCCTCTTTCGTCTACTTCCATCGGTAACTTTACTTGGAGCTATATTTTTATTCACCACATGATATGTGTTTTGCTTGGAGCGTCTTGTATTATTTGAGTCTTTGTTTGTTAGTTTACCACAGTCATCTTTGCTGTACACACCTTTTGAGAGAGACACACATGATTCGGAAATTATTAGAATACTCTATGTGCTTCACTTATATCTTTTGAGTTATATAGTTTTGCTCTAGTGCTTCACATATATCTTTTAGAGCACGGTCGTGGATTTGTTTTATAGAAATTATTGATCTATCATGCTTCACTTAGATTATTTTGAGAGTCTTAAAAAATAGCATGGCAATTTTCTTTAATTAATATCATGAGAAAATTGATGCTTGATAATTGTTTTGAGATATAAAGGTGGTAATATCATAGTTGTGCTAGTTGAGTAATTGTGGAATTGAAAAATACATGTGTTGGAGTTTGTGATTCCCGTAGATGCACATATGGTGAACCGTTATGTAACGAAGTCGGAGCATGAAGTATTTGTTGACTGTCTTCCTTTGTGTGGCGGTCGGGATCGCGCGATGGTTAACTCCTACCAACCCTTCCCCTAGGAGCATGCGTAGTAGTACTTTGCTTCGAGGGCTAATAAATTTTTGCAATAAGTATATGAGTTCTTTATGACTAATGTGAGTCCATGGATTATACGCACACTTACCTTTCCGCAATTTTCTAGCCTCTTCGGTACCGCACATTGCCCTTTCTCACCTTGAGAGTTGGTGCAAACTTCGCCGGTGCATCCAAACCCCGTGATATGATACACTCTTTCACACATAAACCTCCTTATATCTTCCTCAAAACAGCCACCATACCTACGTATCATGGCATTTCCATAGCCATTCCGAGATATATTGCCATGCAAGTTTCCACTGTTTCATTTATCATGACATGCTCCATCATTGTCATATTGCTTTGCATGATCATGTAGTTGACATTGTATTTGTGGCAAAGCCACCATTCATAATTCTTTCATACATGTCACTCTTGATTCATTGCATATCCCGGTACACCGGCGGAGGCATTCATATAGAGTAATATTTTTTTCTAAGTATTGAGTTGTAATTCATGAGTTGTAAGTAAATAAAAGTGTGATGATCATCATTATTAGAGCATTGTCCCAAGTGAGGAAAGGATGATGGAGACTATGATTCCCCCACAAGTCGGGATGAGACACCGAACTAAAAAAGGCCATAAAAAAAGAGAAAAGGCCCAAATAAAAAAATGAGAGAAAATGAGAGAAGGGACAATGTTACTATCCTTTTACCACACTTGTGCTTCAAAGTAGCACCGTGATCTTCATGATAGAGAGTCTCTCATTTTGTCACTTTCATATACTAGTGGGGAATTTCATTATAGAACTTGGCTTGTATATTCCAATGATGGGCTTCGTGAAAATGCCCGAGGTCTTCGTGAGCAAGCAAGTTGGATGCACACCCACTTAGTTTCTTTTTGAGCTTTCATACACTTATAGCTCTAGTGCATCCGTTGCATGGCAATCCCTACTCCTCGCATTAACATCAATTGATGGGCATCTCCATAGCCCGTTGATTAGCCTCGTTGATGTGAGACTTTCTCCTTTTTTTGTCTTCCCACATAACCCCTACCATTATACCTTATTCCACCATAGTGCTATATCCATGGCTTGCGCTCATGTATTGCGTGAGAGTTGAAAAGGCTGAAGCGCGTTAAAAGTATGAACCAATTGCTTGGCTAAAACCGGGGTCGTACATGATATGAATATTTTGTGTGGGGAAGATGGAGCATAGCCAGACTATATGATTTTGTAGGGATAACTTGCTTTGGCTATGTTATTTTGATAAGACATAATCAATTAGTTAGTATGGTTGAAATATTATTGTTTTTATGTCAACATTAAACTTTTATCTTGAATCATATCAAATCTGAACATTCATGCCACAATGAGAAGAATTATATTGAAATTATGCCAAGTAGCACTCCGCATCAAAAATTGTGTTTTTATCATTTACCTACTCGAGGACGAGTAGGAATTAAGCTTGGGGGCTTGATACGTCTCCAACGTATCTATAATTTTTGATTGCTCCATGCTATATTATCTTCTGTTTTGGACATTATTGGGCTTTATTATTCACTTTTATATTATTTTTGGGACTAACCTATTAACCGGAGGCCCAGCCCAGAATTGCTGTTTTTTGCCTATTTCAGAGTTTCGCAGAAAAAGAATATCAAACAGAGTCCAAACGGAATGAAACCTTCGGGAACGTGATTTTTGGAACGAACAAGATCCAGGAGACTTGGACCCTACGTCAAGAAACAAAGGAGGAGGCCACGAGGTAGGGGGGCGCGCCCTCCACCCTCGTAGGCCCCCTGTTGCTCCACCGACGTACTCCTTCCTCCTATATATACCTACGTACCCCCAAACGATCAGATACGGAGCCAAAAACCTAATTCCACCGCCACAACCTTCTGTACCTACGAGATCCCATCTTGGGGCCTGTTCTGAAGCTCCGCCGGAAGGGGCATCGATCACGGAGGGCTTCTACATCATCACCATAGCCCCTCCGATGAAGTGTGAGTAGTTTACCTCAGACCTTCGGCTCCATAGTTATTAGCTTGATGGCTTCTGCTCTCTTTTTGGATCTCAATACAATGTTCTCCCCCTCTCTCGTGGAGATCTATTCGATGTAATCTTCTTTTGCGGTGTGTTTGTTGAGACCGATGAATTGTGGGTTTATGATCAAGTTTATCTATGAACAATATTTGAATCTTTTCTGAATTCTTTTATGTATGATTGGTTATCTTTGCAAGTCTCTTCGAATTATCAGTTTGGTTTGGCCTACTAGATTGATCTTTCTTGCAATGGGAGAAGTGCTTAGCTTTGGGTTCAATCTTGCGGTGTCCTTTCCCAGTGACAGTAGGGGCAGCAAGGCATGTATTGTATTGTTGCCATCGAGGATAACAAGATGGGTTTTTATTTATCATATTGCATGAATTCATCCCTCTACATCATGTCATCTTGCTTAAGGCGTTACTCTATTTTTATGAACTTAATACTCTAGATGCATGCTGGATAGCGGTCGATGAGTGGAGTAATAGTAGTAGATGCAGGCAGGAGTCGGTCTACTTGTATCAGACGTGATGCCTATATACATGATCATACCTAGATATTCTCATAACTATGCTCAATTCTGTCAATTGCTCAACAGTAATTTGTTCACCCACCGTAAAATACTTATGCTCTTGAGAGAAGCCACTAGTGAAAGCTATGGCCCCCGGGTCTATCTTCATCATATTAATCTTCCAACACTTAGTTATTTCCTTTGCTTTTTTACTTTGCCTTTTATTTTACTTTGCATCTTTATCACAAAAATACCAAAAATATTATCCTATCATATCTATCATATCTCACTCTCGTAAGTGACCGTGTAGGGATTGACAACCTGTTATCACGTTGGTTGCGAGGATTTATTTGTTTGTGTAGGTGCAAGGGACTCGCCCGTAGCCTCCTACTGGATTGATACCTTGGTTCTCAAAAACTGAGGGAAATACTTACGCTACTTTGCTGCATCACCCTTTCCTCTTCAAGGGAAAACCAACGCAGTGCTCAAGAGGTAGCACTTGTTCATCATCCATGGCGTCAGAAATAATATTACTCCCCGATTCGAACAAGCTGCTGTTAATTTGGTTCTGGGCGATGAGTGCTTTAAGTAAGAGGCAATCGTTCTCTTTCCTCTTCACTTTCCCGCTGCGCTTCCTCGTGGTCGTGGGTGTAGCCTTTTTGGCCACTTCCTTCTTGGTACTTGAAGCATTTCTGGCAGAACGTCTGGTTGCCTGCATGGTAGACTGCCGAGCAGATGGTCAAGCTTGGACGGACTTCTTAGCAGATTGTTTATCTATGCCGGACCGCTGAGCTGGCGGTGCTGCAGTGACGGACTGCTAGGCTGTAGGAGCAGAGGCATCGGACTGCTGACCATGCGTTGAAGCTATGTAGGGTTTCTGTGCAGGTGGTGCCAACTTGTCGGTGTGCTGATGAAGCCATGCCAACGCGTTGGTTTGCTGAGCAGGAAGTGCTGACGCATTGGTATGCTGATCACGTGCCTGCGGACCGACGGACTGATGAGCAGCCGGTTCTGGACCTACAGACTGCTTAGCAGGCGGTTTTGAAGCATCAGATTGCTTAGCAGTCTATTCCACCAGGTTGGTCTATTGAGCATGTGCTGCAGCTGGGTCTCTCCCCGCTGCTTCAGCGGCCGGCATCTGAACTGGTGGTGCGTCATCAACAGTTGTAGGCCTTGCCACTGGCTGCTTTGGGGCGGAGGATGACATGGCCTGTACGCCACAAAGTCGGTCCGGCTGATCACAGGTTGATGCATCAGCCTGCGAGAGCTGCTCTGGCAAGGAGAGCGTCACCGGTTGAGGGGCGACAGTGGTTGCTCTTGGCGGGGCTTCAGGAATCTCATCGATGAACTCTATTTCCTTTTGTGGGCACTGGATGTGATGTAACAGTGTTTCTCCCAAGGTCCTTTGCTCATCGAAGTCTCCTAGGACATTCTTCACGGCAAATTCATTGAATCCAGGCTTTACTTCAGCCACGTAGCACTTCACACAGCCCGGCTTCAATGGCACATTGTCCAAGAAGAGGCCATCTTCCAAGAAGGGTGGGCAAACCCAGGTTGTTGCACATTTTAATGTACCTTCATAATGTGTAAGCACGCCCTTCAGTCTGTCTTCCATTCCAGATAGATCAGATATAGCATCATCACGAGCAGTTGCAGTCTCAGTGTCACTGGGGTTAGCTGATGCACAGGTACTCTTGTGAAGTGTTGTCGCGCAATAAGCAGCATCATCCATGCCCGCCTCCCCTCCCATCTGCTGGCTATCTGTCAGTGTTAGAGTCTTCTGCATCATCATTAACTCCTCAACATCCTTTCGAACAGCCGGATAAATCTCCTTCTTCAACTTTTCAAACAATGCATTCTGCCTCATTGCACTCCTTGCTTTTTTCATGCCGAGACTCTCTTCTTTGCTGAGTGTGAAAGCCCTATTGTGCGGGACATTAAAACCTATACCCCTTGCACGGCCAGGGGGCTCTTTTGTGTCCA